>NW_018405139.1:745379-762919 GCF_002113885.1 Mizuhopecten yessoensis
ACTATTCCGTCTTTGCGTATTGCAGAGTTATCTTCTCTTGTGAGCAGGTATTGATTGTTACGTCATTGGTTTGTGAGAGTAACGTCATCAATTTTTGAGAAAACGACGTAATTTTCTCACACAAACCAATGACGTAACAATCAATACCTGCTCACAAGAGAAGATAACTCTGCAATACGCAAAGACGGAATAGTAACGTCAAAAAAATCTCACCGTATGCTTAAGAAACGTACTCAAATTCTTAAGAAAGATTTTAAACAGTACTCAAATCTTTTAAAGAGTATTTAAACAAACAATTTAAGGAGATTTTTAGCAAAGCGCTCAAATCTTTTACACAGATTCTGAGGTAAACGGACATTGTAGAATATAACTTTACAGAGATTTGAAGAAAAATACACTTTGAAATACTAATTCCTTCACGTAAAATCGTCCAGAATGTCACAGACGTAATCTCGTTGTTGTTCTGGTGATAACGACCTAGAACCACAGTCGGCCATTTACATAATCCTCTAGACTGATCTACGGGGGAGAATACACAGGACCGGCGTGGAACAAAGCCCCTGCACTGACGACTGCGGAGTGGGGTACATGATGCTTGGTATTGATAGATATATTCAACAGTCCCGGGCCTTATTTGTTGTCTTGTGATGTGTGCTGAGAAGGGACGGAATAAAGGGAGGCTATCCTTTGGCTGCAAAGCCCACTTAATCCCTCAAGGGTCTGTCAGGGCAGTATGCAAATAAGATCGTGTTGTAAACATCAATAAATACCAAAATGAACCGCACCAAAGTCACAGAATCTTAGAGAGGCGTTCCACGAGGGAAACATTTTTGAAATTGTGTAGATATCACTAAATTACAACTTAAAGTATTTTTTATGATTTTCATAGACTGAAAATGCATTTCTTTTTAAATTATCAGGCCATGAGAGGTCTACAGCGATGAACAGTGTTTGCACAACGTTGTGCTTGTGGGAGTGAGTTCGACTCTCGACTTCGGGGGTAATGTTTCTAAACATTATCTTGAAGAAATTGTATAAGAAATTACTAATTTCATGAACCTGTTTTATTTTGGAGAGTTTAACACTATGAGAAAAATTGTTATAGATGGAGAATAACCAATGGTGTTGGATAGTATTTATAGTTTCCGGGTGTAGCGGAATAATGGCACACTCTTGGAAATATTGAAGCATGCTACAACAAGAGTAAAATATGACTTAGCGGAAATCATTAAATCTTCTGTTCCTTACATTTTATAAATTTGAAATGAAGAAAATGAGTCTGTAACAAGGAGTGGGATTGCTTTAGAACGTCAAAATATGTTTATAGTGTTGGCTGGACCTCCCTTTATGACGCAAGACTTCTGTCACGTCACAACGGAAGACAGTACTAAGCACGAATATTAAAAGCTTAATATTAAGTATTCACTATTATATTCATTGGTTTTTGGTTTTGTATTTATATTGGTTTGAATCGGAGAAAATGCCACTTTTTACGAGGGCATTTTTTTATTATTCTCATTGCAGTGCAAAATAACATTTACGTATGATGGATAATTCTCGATATTTAACAGGTAAATTTATTCAAGATGACAACATCGTTATAAATCAACGAATGGGTGAATGATACACAGTTTAATTCATATTAAAAGAAAAGAAATTGAATATTTAATGAAACAAATATATTTACTTTAATTTATTCAGAATCGACAATATTTCATATCATGTCAGGTTTTCAATTCAAATATTTAACCATATCATATATCATCACCAGAATCATAATCATCGGCAATATTAACGAATTAACGTCAGCAATGTTCATCTGAAGTACAAAGCAACAGGAACAACCAACCCTCTCAACTAAACAAGCAAATAGGCACATACACTAGCATAACAATACTGATTGAAAAGACAAATTACGTATTATATTTTATGTTTGTTGCATTTCAACCCAGGTAAGCATTTATTTCAAAGCAATCTAACAGCATTTTATTTAGATATTTATACATAAATACAAAATGAAATGTTTGCATGGAGTATGAAGTTTTATCCTGTCTGATTTGACATATCAATAATAAAAACATTTCATGCAATTTGACGATGTTAAATCTATTAGTTTTATTGACCTAAATCGTTATAACAAAGGAGAATTGATTAAAAAATCGAAATATATGCACTCACATGCTGTTACATGTATTTAACATTCAAATAGAAATGTTGCGAATTCTAACACGCAAAAAGTTTGCAAAGGAAAATATATTATAATATTTATAATAGCATAAACGAATATGTCCTACTTTAACGCACTTTTTATAATATCTACAGCAAACAAATCGAAAAAAATAATTTAGTGTGTGTTGTTTACGTTTCAATTACAGATATGTCAACAATATACGTGCACAAGATCCCGAAACACTCGTAAAAAGTTTCACTTAATACCTCTTATCTCCATTTTCGTAATATACATGTATTTTTTTCGAAACAAAATGCTTCTAAAACTCCGTTCTAGCCAAGGTCTTTATAAAAGGCATTTAAACAACAAGTTTTTTATGCCTGTTTTAGGTCATTATATGATAACACTTAATATAAAGATTCTACACAGATGATGAGACATTATTTATGAAACAATCCGAAAAATTATCGCAAAATATAATTTAAATTATCTCGTTTCATCTGATGGGAACGGCTCCTAGTAGGGAATGACCTCCGTGAACGAGATTTTTTATTTACATATTTATGAACCTCTATTTCATAACATGGTATGATATATTTCCGCGGAAGCGTATCCGAGATAAACGTAGTACAGTTTGTGAGCGTCTCTTACTGTGTCCGTAGTGATAGACCCGAAGGAGTGTTACCAGTTACCACAGATACTACGAGGAGTATATAATTTACCTTAAATGATGTCCCTCTTATACACCCTAGAAATAACACCCAAGTAAAAAAAACACATCTTATGTAATTCTCTTTCTCAACTGATGAATAAAATGATCCTGTATTTCAAAGTAAGGTTTTAATCAGATAAAACGGCCGATTTACCTACCGTAGACGGCCGCGGCCTGATAACGCGATACCGTTAATCGTACCGCCAGGGATATAGGGTGTAAAGCCAGAGCGAGAGACTTGTGTGTCATCAAAAAACTAAACCATGGCATCGAAAATTAAATGTAAACAGCGATAGAGATAGTGTAAAAAACAATACTGTAAATGATGTTTATTCTCGGGGTGCTAGACCATTAACCCGTAACGACATTATGATGGTCGTCCTAAAAAAAACGAGATTTCATCGCGAGCTGCCGTAGAGATCCCAGAGAGTCCAACGTTTTAGAGGAATTTTAGACGATGTGAGATAAAAGATTTTTTTTTTAACATTTACCTACCTGAGTTGTGCACGTGTCCGGTGCATTAGATGTACTTTTATCTGATTGCTTTAGCTATTGATTAAAGTTGGAACGGGAAAAAAATAATACTGAGTAATATTCTTAACTCGACGGGTCACCGATCCGGGTTTCAAACACTGGAGCCGGGCCGGTGTTTACTTACCACCCTACGTGCTACAGTCTACAAACCCCTATATCTATTCATTACAAACTCCCCGGCTGACAACACCAGCGTAATTGATCTGCCAATTTTCATATTAAAATAATTGAATTAGCATAACTGGATAAGTATCTGTGGTATTTAATCGTAGAAGTCGCTTGTTACCGGGTGTTTATTGCAGATAAGAACGACAAATGATGAGGAAAAGGCATTTCAGGCGAGCATCTGATTTCACTTTCATCACCACGGCTCAATCGAAGGTGAAAACGATCACGATTATTTAAAACTCTAAATGGCGGGAATTAATGATGGCGACTAAGATAGCGGTACGCGGATTTGGGACTAAGCGCTGGTGTTGTGAGGTGTAATGGAGGGTAGTATACAACTGGTAGTACCCGCTACACTCCAATCACGTCTAGTTAACAGTTTAAATTACTACAGTGGATAATGTCAGTCTACGATTTTTCATCCAATATCGTATTTACATATTTAGACAAAACCATTGGAAGGATAGCAATTGAGTTGAGAAAACGTCGCGTAAGACATATGACGACGGGTTTTAACTACAGGATCCGAGCACATGGACCTGAGAGATTATAACGAGTATATCACCATTGGGACGTCATTTTTACCGAAAGTTTATCTAATTCCAGTTAACGTGTAAAATCACTCTGAACACCAAATATAGCCGTAACAATTTCGCGGGTCCCTGTGGATCCGAGAACGTATCATAGCTGATATGTTTGGACCTAGATTGTAATGAGTAGAGAGTAAAATTAGAAGTGTCAAGGGTTTAGATCAACTTTCGGTAAAATGCTACCCGCAGTGATGGTATTTTGGAGTACCATCAACTGGGGTGGTTTCTTTTTTCATAGAGTTAATTTGGACACCTAAAATGTTTAATGTTAATAAAACCATCATTTATATCATTTTTAATAAGATCTATATACAACCATTATGACGTCACGTGCTGCAATGCGATGACGTCATCAATTTAAGTTAAATGCGATATTGACAGTGTTTTTAAAGTTGGGTTAGGCCATGCAGATGAGAAAAATGTCTCGAATTCGTTTTATTTTTATGAAATTCTCTGAAGCTTGTTTCATAAATATCATAGGCAACAGAAATCCGTTTGGTATCCTCTATATATTTTAATCGGTTTTTTAGAGAAGACACAATTTAGCAAGAAAACATACGATTCTGTCTTATCCATTTATAATTAAAAATACGCCGGTGTCACTATTAGTGGACAAAAGGTCCCTGACGATACTATAAATCGTCAAATTATATTTTGTTTTTGTTTTTGTTTTCTAAAGTAGATGTGCTTACTTAAATGCTACAGTGTGCCATAACGGATAAGCTTTGATTCTTTGCTGAAATTAAGTCTAAGGTTAGGTCATCATAAAATGGGGTTTTATTCTTCAGTCTATTTTTTCCTGCATATATAATTCAGGGGTTTAAGTTGAAAAAGGCAAAATATTGTACATGCATTTAATTTAAATGATTATAGAAAAACCGGAGATCAAATTTTCAAGATATTTACCGGATAGTTACAACTATATGTCTTATATTTGATAGCTTACTTTATGTAACCCCCACTGTAAAAGTAGGTCACTGTTTCCCAGTTCAAAATTACCAAAATCATGTCCTGATACTCAACTCGTTTTCTTACTTAGTGAGACAATATGCAAACCACAAGGCGCTCAACTTTGTACGTTCTTTTTATTTCATTATTTTAAATGCCATTTGAAATGTTACCAATAGAATCTGAAATGTTGAAATATATAAAGTAGAAAGCTTACAGTTTTAATGGTACCATATAAATGTTTTGATTTTTTTTCTACAATCATATAAATAAACTACTCCATTATTATCTATACGGAGATGTGGATTGATTGATACAAAAAAATCCATTTCGACCTAATTACCCTAGACTTTGTTTCTGCCAAACAACAGACCAAGGCCAACTGAAGCTTTCAGTGGGCACCGCTCTTTAAAATATATTATGATAAGGGCTCAGCACGGATACCTGACGTATTCCCCTTTTATGTTGTTAGTGTTTTACTTTTGTTCTTTCTCTAAATTTGACATGTTAGCGTGGAACGTCGCTAATTTGACTTTACTAATCGACACACACATTTCCAATGACAAACGTTGGTATTTCTCGTATCTATTCAAGCTAAACCACCTTCGTTACACTAGCGAATCCACATCTAAATACGACAGTTTTTTCCGTACATAGACAACCGGTATTATTTTTGGTAACTACTATTACGTACGAATGGGCGTGTCCCATTAAGACCTAATTCATTTTTAATCAAATGTCTTCATGTCAACACAAAGGCGGAATTCGACACATTTTGCGCGTATTCCGCAACATATGGTGTGAAGCGAGCAACAAATTAACGAAGAATGTTGGCCATAATTAACCCAATATGTAAAATCGTGAACGGACGGCATTATTGATGTTTCCATGAAATTTTTCATAATTGGCTTAAATATATTTATATTCAAACAAATAAAACAAATGCTTATATAAGTTTGCGTTTCTGTTATTTGATTTGACTTTTAAATCTTCTTTCGATTATTATTATTATAACCATTCCAAAGGAAGATGTGTAGTTCTAAAAATATACTTGTCAATTTCTGGAATTGCATTTTTGATATCATCTTCCTATGATGATATTTTTAGTACGAGAAATGGACGTTTCTATTCCGAATGAATGTTTGTGGTGCATTGTGGGCGTTTTATTACGCAGTGTCAAGGGTTTATTAAATCGATATCAATATATTATATTTATATATAGTTTTGACACTAGTTTTCTAACTCATTTGATTTAAATATCTTCCATTTTTATTTAGATGATGTAAAATATTTTTTTCTTTCGAACAGTTACTTATAAATAAATATGTCTGCATGCATTTTTACTTCCAATTTGTCATCCAAAAAATATATATATATTTCTTCAATTTCAATGCATTTTTATCACGATAACATTTTTTAAATTCAATATATAAAAAATGATCATCTTTTCATCTACGGCCGATTCTAAAACCAATTAAAATTATACATATGAATATACTACTATTATATATAGTCTTACGGGGCCGGAAACCTTCCTAACACGTTACATTTTCTGGTGTTACATGGAAGGTATACGCCCTCGAGCGAGACATTACAACAGATATTTGTATAAGGCTGTGATAAACACAGTTTCATTGCAATGGGGCGTGATATTTTTAAAAAGCTTATGAGCAATTTAAATATAATGTACAGATAATTTCTTATCGATTTACTGAGTAACAGACAAAAGACATACGTGAATAACGATTCTAGTTTAATACCTCAATTTCGAGGCAAAATCTCAATCGTGAAACACTTACCGATCGAAGCAAATACCGAACTTTAAAAGCATTTAAATATTTATTCCAGATTAAGTGAGATATTCCGGAAGATTTTAACGAACTTAGTGACAGCTACGTTCGTACGAGATTTGAACGATAACGCCGATTCCTGCTCTATCTGTAGATGACGTGTTTTGAGAGTTTTGAGAACTAGGAGAGGAAGAAAATTCCAAACATGTTTCTGATATGTGTTTGACGCACTAATCAGATAGCATAGTCTGTACCCGGTTCTCGGGCAATAAAAATATCGCATATATACATCAAATTTAATTTCCAGATTTCCGTATCTTTAGAATCAAAGTCGAGGGTTCCCACCATTTGTATGTATAGAGTGGGTATGAGACGAGGTTATACGGGAGACAAAGTTTCGGAGACACTCGATCGTTTTTATATCTTTGTACCAGATGACTCTGAGTACACTCTAAACTCCGGGAGCAGAAGCGGACCGTAAAACTTTACAAGGGTAAACATAGGGGGTCCGTTAATTGCTTGGTCCGAGCCCCGTTTATAATCCGAATCAGCTGGAAGGAGACATATGTATCTATGTTAGCTAGCGCTAACTCGTGTCGACAACATTTACACGTGGGGTTACCCTTGTAACAGCCCCGATCTGAGCTCTCTCCCTTACAACTACGGACTATTTCAGGGGTCACGAAGGAAGCGGAAGGGGAAATTGATCTCTATTAAAGTGTGCTTTGCCGTCAAACTAAGGGGAACATCGGCACGTGTTGGGGATGTGAAGTAAAAAAGAAGTACTTGTGTCAATAACATGGACACTTGACTTAGTATACATCATGCGCATGCTCTAACCCATTGTATGTAATTAAGCGGGGTTAAACGGTGGGCGCATGCAGTTTGCTTTATCCATTGAAAAAAATGCTTACCGGTAAATTCTCAAAATACTCTCATATTAAACAATTACGTTTATATTGCTATATACTTGGAAGCTCATTTGTTGTTAACACATGTACAGTACAATGGTAACACGATATCTGAGGCAGGTGGAAACTCCAAACAATATCAGCTAATAACGTACTGGTAAAACGAACTAGCCTCTTGTTTTCCTTTTACTAATAAGTTTTACATTTATTCACATCTTATAGGAATCTACAACTAAGTATTACAATATTTAGAATTACTTTCAAGAAATTAGCATATTTACACTGATTGTTAGAATTTTGCTTGGTTAACGATTAAAATATTGCTTTAACTAAGTTTAAGGAAAATGCAATAGTACAACGTGTAGATGTACCCGTGTTTTGTATTTGAGTTACCTCCCTTGATATTATCTAATTTGCATAATTAATAAATCAGTATTACCCGAGTGTTACAAATACATACATTCTTGTGTGTAATTCAAAATTTCCATAATTTGATTTACTATAGTTCATTATAATATATTCGATACGTTCTATCGAGTGGAACTGTTTCTCAGGGAGATTTATGTCACAATAAGATAAAATGTCATACCCTTAAAATAATATTTATTTATAACTACTCAAGAGATCCGTACCCAAAATATATATGTATGTCAACAAATTATATCAAAGTGACTCAAATATTTGTAGAAACCGTCAATCATCTTTATCAATACAGTGCGCATGTGCATCATATGAAACCCTTAAACCAAGGTTTTATAGCATGGTCAAACTAGACACAAAATCATTTAGGAACACAAAACTCAATTTTTGAGGACTTAGCGGGCTTCATTTAACGATATTTTTACTTAAGATACAAATAAAATGTGATACCAATTTATAAACAGGTGAGAGGTGTTTGATTCGTAATCTAAACTCGATTGGTCAGAACTTTAATATTGACACGAAACTCAGTTTGTCGAATCTCATCAGCTTAATCGATGTATTCGGGTAAAATTTGAATAATTAATATTGTTGTAATTATTATAATAATATCCAGTGTCAAAATCATCATAAAAAAATAAAACAAATTAAAGATCTCGTTTGTTTTGCAATTGGATCAGACAAACTCGTTCAAAAAATAAATTACATGTAATATTCAATCAAGCTTAATGAATATTCATCAGCAAAAGTATCTACCTCATCTACATATTAAATAACTGATGACATTTACCTGTACTCTTGCCTCCGTCAGGTTGCATCTTAGCGCAAGTTGTTCTCGTGCGTAAACATCAGGATAGTGAGTTTTCTGAAAAACACGTTCCATTTCTTCTAATTGGAAGCTTGTAAAAGTCGTTCGATTCCGTCTCTTTTTGCCCTTTTGATCGCCACTTTCACTGGAATCGTCTTTTTTATCATCGCCGTCGTCGTTTATGTCCGATGACTCTTGTTTACATTTTACTTTGTTGTCCTCGGGAGATTTGTTACAGTTTGTTTGTCCGTTCGGTTCCGATTTGACGCGCTCGTCGGAACTCCTCATCACTTTACTGTCCATCATATCCTGATCCATATCTGTGATTCAATGAAATCAACGTTTCATTAAAAGTTGAGTAATCTTGTCTCAGATTGTGCTTAAAACATGACTAATTAAAATTTGTCAAACAGATCAATCTTATCTGAAATAGTTTTAATGCAGAACTGGCAGTTAGCGTTGTGCCAAAAGTATAAACTCAATAGAGCTATCTGTGGTGTATTTGAAAAAAAGAAATACACATTATAACGATCGATAACAAATCTGTTGATAAATTAATAAATGTTGGCAGCGATTTTCGTGAAGTTTTAAAAATAATTTGAGCAATGAAATGTCAATACACGAGATTATTGAAATAAAATATTTAAATTGACATAAATTGCAAACCAATCACCGCCATAGAACAAAAATTCACCAAAATTGTCCTGATTCAAGCAACAGACTTTTACCGTGTAATTCAATAAAATAAGCAAAGATAAATGAAGATGTTTACAAACCAAAAAGTTTGTGTCACTGAGATCGTCATGTAGCAACAGTCCCAGTGTTAATTAGACGAGTGTTAATTAGCCGTCTATTATCACCGTGCACTACTTCCAAAACATACCGTAAACATGTGAAACCTGCTGTTTTCAATCTCGTGCCGGTGAACGCCTATCGGATAGTACGGGGGAGCAGAACTGTGCAGGAGTTCATTAACATAAGTAGGCTACCAATAAAAATAAACGCCACGAGGACTCTCTCGGAGCGTTATGAAGCGGCAAGAACTGCATGTATTCCCCCTCCTTAACTGTTTTACCGAGTTATATATATAAAGTACAGGCAATAGACTATAGGTTATTTTATACTCACAATACTATACAATTGTGTTGGGTTAGACAATTTTTGTAAGAATTAAACCAATAACCGGAGCAGGCGATGGTGTACGTACATGCATACATGCGCGTCAAGGCTGGGAACTCACTCATAGATTGGCTAGCGTGGAATTAATCTTATCTGATAAGACTTGTTTATTTGCTGTTAAACGTCTGTGGGTTTCCAATTCCTTCTCAGTCAGTATAATAACATTGGTAATAAAATGAGGATTTGGACTTCAAATAATAACAACTTTTATTAAGTTTCATAAAAAGGTAAAATGCAAGGACATTTTGTCGTCACATTCATATGAAATCAGAAATGTCGTTGTATAGCTGTTGAAAAAACTTACACGGTAATAAGTGTGCATTTGAAAATATACAAAACTCAGAATAAGTTGATAATGACTCAGAATTGGTTGATTATGACACAGACAATGGTTGAGTATGATACAGAATTGGTAAACTACAACTTAAAATTGACTAAAAACGACTCAGAATTGGTAGACTACAGCTCAGAATCAGTTGATAATGACTATGAATTGGTAGACTACAACTCAGGATTGGTTGACAATGACACAGAATTGGTAGACCACAACTCAGGATTGGTTGACAATGACACAGAATTGGTAGACTACAACTCAAGATTGGTTGACAATGACACAGAATTGGTAAACTACAACTCAAGATTGGTTGATAATGACTCAGAATTGGTAGACTACAACTCAAGATTGGTTGATAATGACTCAGAATTGGAAGACTACAGCTCAGAATTGGTTGATAATGACTTAGAATTGGTTGATTATAACACAGAATTGGTTGATAATGACTCACAATTGGTAGACTACAACTCAAAATTGACTAATAACGGCTCAAAATTGGAAGACTACAACTCAGAAATGGTTGATAACGTGTCAGAATTTGTAAACAAGAACTATGAATTACAAGGTAACTGAGAATTATCGGAAACACAGAATTATCAGACAACCCAGAATTGGTAAACAACAACTCTACATTGTCAGAAAACACGGAAAACAGCTCGGAATCATTTACTGATTTTAAATTACGTTTGACACAACAAGCAATGTTTTACACTTACATATTAGTAACGCTAAGTTTGCAGAATATAGTAAAAATTGAAGTTGTTTCTATACCATGGAAACTTTCAACAATTTCATAATCGTTCGTCTATCAATGAATATATATCAACACTTTGTATGTTGAGATTAAGAAAATATTTACTCAGCATTTGGGATTGAAAAATCATTCTGACTTCATTTAAAACTTTGCTATCAAGAATAATATTTGGTAAGCACTTCATCTTAAAATCTTATACTAAAAAAACGGGTGTGTGATTATAAAAAGGTAAAAAGATGCAGAGAATTTATCTTCTTCATACTTCACGAGAATAAAATATAAATTAAAAAACTTAGTGTATGATGCGGACAAACTAAGAATTAATTTAAAAACGATTTTCTAAAGATCCTAAACCCCCCATGGCGTGCTATTAGGTTCAAGGCATTTTCATTGACGTCAGCAAGCATAAAATTCATATCGTTTTTCATAGAGGCAACTTGTACAATATAAAAGCACATGTTTCAATAAAATGGAATATGGGGCAATGAGCTCATCCTATATTTATTCCTATTCAACGCAGCAATATTCAATAGTTTAAAATAAAATTTGATATTGATATATACATTTTGTAACTTCATTTCCAGTTCCTTGAAGAGAACAAAGGGTTGTAGAAATGTCTTCTTTTTTAAAATATTGTCGGTCATCATAAAAATTGTGGTAATATTGTATGGTTTTTCATTCTTTTAGTGTTCACAAACCATTACGTGTAAAATAATGGAAAAAAGGAGATATCGCTCCTCTTACTGTATTTTCCATCAGATTATTTAATTATTGAATTCATATGAATAGCATGTCTAACAAAGTCATCGATTAAAAGCCCGATGCGGATTTTATTAAAAAGAATATATATTTTAACAAGAGTTGACTACCTCAGCACTTTCATTTTTTCTCATTTTAACTTACAGATCGAAAAAATACAACGCAAATGATGTATGTGGGTTTTTTTAACGTTATTGAAGCAGATTATCAATAATAAGTTTCAATCAAGAACGACACGACAAATATCAAAACGTCACGTCCAATTATAACATTTCCGTACTTCTTGACCAGTTTCGTTTTTATCTTTACCACGTTCCTGAAAACTCATGTTTCCACTTTAGGCTAACCCAGTTATAATCAAAAACATACATACGAGTTTTTTTATTTATATTTTTAAGTTATTAAGATATCAAAGGAACGTGACTATTCTAACCAAAAATAGAAATTTAGAAATACATTCAGCGAAATCAACGCATTTCTGGAGATAAATAGTATCCCAACAGGTAGTATACATATTTTGTAATGTATTTACTGAATGTTGAAGTTGACAATGAAGCGCGTGTATTAATCATATTGTGCATTAATTTCAGATTTATCATTTATAATTCTGACAAAACCTTGTATATTTGAGATTTTATAATCATTTAAAATTGTTGAACCGAGAGACAGCCGAGGATAAGGAAATGGCTGTTTTAAAACGAATTAATCTGAATATTGTCGCGAATTCTGAAGTGATATTTACAAGTGGCTGAAGAGGGGGTACGAGTTCTGGCTGATATGTTTTTCTATATGTTGAGAAAAATGTGTGATATGAAAACCGTTCGTCGTGTTCACCTCAAGTCTCGTTTTAAATTACTCTCGTGATTGCTTTTCTACCAAAGTAGTTATGATAATTAATATCCAATTAATTATTTCTGATAATTCAATTTTATAGTCACATTGAGCTTAAGGCTCATCAGTAAGGGAATGTAAAGTTCATGTACTATCACTAGTTAAGTACAATTCATTAACAATACATACTATAATTTACTGAATCACGAAGATACTTAATTATTTTTAAACTAAATTCATTAGTGCTGGGGGTTAAATTAAAATTTATAGAACTTTATTCAATTATTAAACATATTTATTGCATTTATATGAATTTAAGAGGAATGGGAAAACAAGCTCAAATTTTACATTAATTAAGTTCGGCTGTTTTAAGTTAATTACCTAACGAATCGAACTCGCGTTGACATGATGTACCGTTAATAGGTTTACAAAGTTAAACACAGAAAACACTCTTTTATAAATACAACTTTACAAGATAATAACCCTGATTACATTGTATGTATGAAATATTAATTTAAAATGGAATTACAATGTATAGATTGTTACAAAACAAAGACTATATTTAAAAAAAAAAATCTTCACTAATTATTCAGCTTTACTGATTTAAAAAACAATCATTAAGCGTTATCACAAAAAACACTGAAACATATTCCAGTAATCCAACCAAAACCAATTGTCTAAAAAGCCTATCAGAATCCGTGACGTCACCTATGACGAATTGCCAGCGATGCTAATGATTGATTGAATTTTCTCAAGTATTTATCGTCAATGGCTTTTAAATTAATTCAATTTGGCGACAAGTGCTGTCTTTGACGAGTTAACTTTGTTACTTAGATTAGCGTCTACTATTTGGCGAGTGACCGTGCTTACCTTCCAGCCTCTGTAACAGGGGGTCTCCCCCTCGACCTTTCCCCGCCAATATGCCCTCAATGGAGTGGTGATTTAATAATTCCGGTTTGTTTTGTTGATTAAAGTCCGAGGTTGTCCGAGGATTGTGACAATTGTCCACATACGGTCCGTTGTCTAATACAGATGCCCGCAATGAGTCCGGAATCCGACCGTAAGCTCCGTACATTTTCTCGAGTTTGACTTCGTAGTCGCGTGAATCCATTACGAATCAAGAACTTAGACTTGTCAAGAAAGGCGCTAAGGATGATGAACAAAGTCCGAGAGGAACCGGTCAGTTACAGCGGTCAAGAGTTACAGGATGACCATGACGAGAAGATGAACACAGTAACATTCATGTGGCAATGTGTTAATTAGTGCTAATTACCTTAAGTATACCTCTCTGATGAAACCCTACGTATACATGAAGGGACCAATACCGAGATGTTTCAATACACAAGTACTTATAACCAGAAATCACTTTTTCTTTCCTCTAAGAGTAGAAACGGCTAAAGGAGCATGAGCGTCCGTACGGTAGGATGTCAGTCGGAGTCTGTGAGCTCCAGTGGTATAGGTACTGAGTTTATATTGCAACATGTTATAATATCTCTTCTGATACCGGATACAGAGGAGAGACGCGGAGAGCACCCGCGGGGAGGAGGGACCATGTGTGCGTGTGTGTACAGCAACTTCCTTCCCCCTACCACAATACGGTGACATCTGGGTGCGGACGTCGATACCCAGACACGACTACAGGGTGGATACACGACCCGAATGTACCGGCAAACTGACCACGGCATCTGGTCAAACAACAATATCGGCCGGACGGTCGGGGCACTGACCACAGGAAACTCGGGTCATTCTCATAGAGGATTAATGCCATAGTGCACATGTTAAGGATTAACCCACTGTTCCTCATAGGTTTTATAAACTTTTTATCACTTACACCAGAGAGGAAATGACTCTTACAATTGTATGGTAAATACCACGCTATTTAAATATTTATTATATTTATTTTTCGCATTATTGGAAGTACTAACAAGAAACTTTGTTACAATAAGGAAATATGCAAGATTCTTCCTTTCAATAGGGAAATTCCTTATATTTAAAGTTGACAATTTTCTTGCGGTAAGTAAAACATCGTCTGTCATATGTTTATGAAAATCAAACCTGAAGATAGTCGAATAACCAAACTTCTTTTTTACATGCACGTTATATATGTGATATTGTTTAAGTCTTCTTTTTTTCCAAAGAAAAACAGCATATGTAAATACAGCGTGTAAGCAGAACATTTTGATGAAGATCATTACTACTAGGATCCCTTGTTGTATTTCTGGACTAATATTCCTGTGTACTGAATAAACCATATCATTCAACATGCGATTGTTCAATTCGATCCACAAAAATGTGTGGAAAATGTCATGTGTTATATTTTCAAAGGGGAAAAAAAGAATCACATATGATTATGTCTATACAATACATATCTTTTGGTTAAATGCTGTAGATTATGCGATGGATATGTATTTTAGAAATGAACTATTTTCTTGGAAAAAGTTCACTACATGTAATTATAAGAGTCGATTTATTATTAGTTTAATAAAAATCAAATTAATATGAATGTTTACCAAGAATCAATATGATAATTTTGATTTTACTCAGAATCATTTTATTCTAAAAGTTCACGAAGAATATATTTTTATAACTAACATAGTACCAATACATCATAAAATAAATATTAATATTTTTATTTTGTTATCAACTCTCAGTATCACAACTTCAAAACCTTTTTTTATATTTTTTTTTATTTAAACAATACCGTGTTACGGTTTGAAGAGCAAACTGGAATATGTATGCTATTTTGCTGTTGCGTTTGTCCGGTATTTTTTGTGTTTTTTATTTTTATTTTAAAATATCAAATAAAATGTGTTCAACCAGTAATATACGTATGCCTTTCGACTAAGTGTCTAATTCTTTCTCAATGTCATTCATACGCAGAGCAAATAATGATGAATAAGTTGACCAAAGTAAGACTGTAAATTACAAGATGATATACCGAAAATAAACACATCATGATGGTTTCTCATGAATTATTTCGTGTTGGAGGGGCAAAAATAGTACAACGTTTTATTTGGGATTATTTGTAAGTGGAACGCTTTCAGCCGAATTAAGAGATTTTGTAAATTTGATAATATGCTAATGAGATGTTGACGTCCACCACATATGTAGAGATGCATACATAAATTACAGTCTTATCGTTTATATAATGAAGGACGGTGAATTCTGTCGGTACAGCTCGGTTAATTAGGCCTGATTCAGAACGTTAATTTAATCATTTACAACGTTAGCCAATTTAAAATAAAATATGTTTCAATGATTAAAACTTTGCAGTTATAGTAATTGACTTGTCGCTATAATCAGCGCACGCTTTTAAAAAAGTCTTATTTATGATTAAAAAATAAATTATGGAGGTATTAAATCATCATGGTGTAACACCTATTTATAAAGAAATGTTCTAATTTCGTGCGTTGGAGTTAAAAAAAAAATGGTGACATGCTTAATATTACTGAATTGCAGCACGCGCAAATTAAATTACACTTGTACCTGCATAATAATATCGTCGATAAATTTAGACGTTTTGCTTCTTATTTTATGATACATATTTTGAGAAAATACACAAAAACAATTAAATAAAAAATCTAATTTGTAGTTTTCTTTTTGAACTTTGATCAATTGAAAATGATGTAATAAGTATCGATTACTTATAATAATAGCAATGCGATCAGTAATGACGTTTTAATAAATATGCATATCATTCAATATGAATCGAGTGATCGTATCAAGAAGTAATTGTTTTGTTGTTGTGTTCTCATAAACAATCAATTTTATAATATAATAGCGATATCCTCAGAACTGAGATTAGGTGAGGTTAAAAATAGATTTAACTTAATTCAATTTATTCTCGGTTGTAAAAGTTACATTTCCTATCTCTGAATAATAATTAGATATACTAATATTATTATACAATCAATGAATATATACACTCAAGCATAAATACTAATTAAGAAGGTATTCGTATGTTACTCTAAACCTGGAGAAATGTTTGCTGATATATACAGAAGAGCATACTGTTTCCCATTTCTTTAGGACTTGAGAATATGCACCATAGTTGCATCAAGTATACAGCCACGGAAATGTTAAGGACCTAGCAGAGTGTTCTGTCTCTACGTTTAACGCATTCAACTCGGGGACAAAAAGACATACTGCATTCTTGCAGCAAGGCGATGGGGTGGGGTGGGATGGGTGGGGTCGCAAAAGGAAGGGGGCGGGGGTTGGCAGTCAGGACTAAAAGTTAATAAAGTTAAACTTTTTAATGACACTCAGCTTTATATTCTATTTTCTAATATAGAGGGTAGAGACACCAGGCGCTCTCTATTGTATCTCCACCGAAGAAGAGTTACAAGTTGTTCCGATTTTTTTTTTACTTGTGCCGCTTTCGTTTATCGCGAATCTTCGTTTAGGAAATAGGGCCGGACCTAGTAATCTGATGCTGCTTTCAGGCGAGCCTTGACAAAGCCTTGCAAGGCCTGCATACATTTTTGCAGGTCCGCCAGGATTTATACCAAAAAAGTGTTGCATTTATAAACGAACAGACCCCAGTAGTTGCTTGCCCCTCTGCTATAAGCAAAGAGTTAGAGTTCTATATGAAATACACAGTAGTTTTTTGGGCTTCAGGAACCCCCCCCCCCC
>NW_018405139.1:763045-798298 GCF_002113885.1 Mizuhopecten yessoensis
ACTAAGTACAGAATGTGTTTACTATGTACAGATTGTATTTACTATGTACAGAATATGTTTACTATGTACAGATTGTATTTACTATGTACAGGTTGTGTTTACTATGTACAGATTGTATTCACTAAGTACAGAATGTGTTTACTATGTACAGATTGTATTTACTATGTACAGAATATGTTTACTATGTACAGATTGTATTTACTATGTACAGAATGTGTTCACTATGTACAGATTGTGTTTACTCTGTACAGATTGTATTTACTAAGCACAGATTGTATTCACTAAGTACAGAATGTGTTTACTATGTACAGAATGTATTCATTAAGTACAGAATGTGTTTACTATGTATATATTGTATTACTATGTACAGAATGTATTCACTAAGTACAGATTGTGTTCACTATGTACAGATTGTGTTCACTTTGTACAAATTGTGTTCACTATGTACAGATTGTATTCACTATGTACAGATTGTGTTTACTATGTACATATTGTGTTCACTATGTACAGATTGTGTTCACTATGTACAGATTGTGTTCACTAAGTACAGAATGTGTTCACTATGTACAAATTGTGTTCACTATGTACAGATTGTATTCACTATGTACAGATTGTGTTTACTATGTACAGGTTGTGTTTACTAAGTACAGATTGTGTTTACTATGTACATATTGTGTACACTATGTACAGATTGTGTTCACTATGTACAGATTGTGTTTACTATGTACAGATTGTATTTACTATGTACAGATTGTATTTACTATGTACAGATTGTGTTTACTATGTACAGAATGTATTCACTAAGTACAGAATGTGTTTACTATGTACAAATTGTGTTCACTATGTACATATTGTATTCACTATGTACAGATTGTGTTCACTATGTACAGATTGTGTTTACTAAGTACAGATTGTGTTTACTATGTACATATTGTGTTTACTATGTACAGAATATGTTTACTATGTACAAATTGTGTTCACTATGTACAGATTGTATTCACTATGTACAGATTGTGTTTACTATTTACAGAATATGTTTACTATGTACAGATTGTATTTTCTATGTACAGAATGTGTTCACTATGTACAGATTGTGTTTACTCTGTACAGATTGTATTTACTAAGCACAGATTGTATTCACTAAGTACAGAATGTGTTTACTATGTACAAATTGTGTTCACTATGTACATATTGTATTCACTATGTACAGATTGTGTTCATTATGTACAGATTGTGTTTACTAAGTACAGATTGTGTTTACTATGTACAGATTGTATTTACTATGCACAGGTTGTGTTTACTATGTACAGATTGTGTTCACTATCTACAGGTTGTGTTTACTATGTACATATTGTGTTCACTATGTACAGATTGTGTTCACTATGTACAGATTGTGTTCACTTTGTACAAATTGTGTTCACTATGTACAGATTGTATTCACTATGTACAGATTGTGTTTACTATGTACATATTGTGTTCACTATGTACAGATTGTGTTCACTATGTACAGATTGTGTTCACTTTGTACAAATTGTGTTCACTATGTACAGATTGTATTCACTATGTACAGATTGTGTTTACTATGTACAGATTGTGATTACTATGTACAGATTGTGTTTACTATGTACAGATTGTGTGTACTAAGTACAGATTGTGTTTACTATGTACATATTGTGTTTACTATGCACAGAATATGTTTACTATGTACAAATTGTGTTCACTATGTACAGATTGTATTCACTATGTACAGATTGTGTTTACTATGTACATATTGTGTTCACTATGTACATATTGTATTCACTAAGTACAGAATGTGTTTACTATGTACAGATTGTATTTACTATGCACAGGTTGTGTTTACTATGTACAGATTGTGTTCACTATCTACAGGTTGTGTTTACTATGTACATATTGTGTTCACTATGTACAGATTGTGTTCACTATGTACAGATTGTGTTCACTTTGTACAAATTGTGTTCACTATGTACAGATTGTATTCACTATGTACAGATTGTGTTTACTATGTACAAAATGTATTCACTAAGTACAGAATGTGTTTACTATGTACAGAATGTATTTACTATGTACAGATTGTGTTTACTAAGAACAGATTGTGTTTACTATGTACATATTGTGTTTACTATTTACAGATTGTGTTTACTATGTACAGGTTGTGTTTACTATGTACAGGTTGTGTTTACTATGTACAGATTGTATTAACTATGTACAGATTGTGTTTACTATGTACAAATTGTGTTCACTATGTACAGATTGTATTCACTATGTACAGATTGTGTTTACTATGTACATATTGTGTTTACTATTTACAGATTGTGTTTACTATGTACAGGTTGTGTTTACTATGTACAGATTGTATTAACTATGTACAGATTGTTTTTACTATGTACAGGATGTATTCACTAAGTACAGAATGTGTTTACTATGTACAAATTGTGTTCACTATGTACATATTGTATTCACTATGTACAGATTGGGTTCACTATGTACAGATTGTGTTTACTAAGTACATATTGTGTTTACTATGTACATATTGTGTTTACTATGTACAGAATATGTTCACTATGTACAAATTGTGTTCACTATGTACAGATTGTATTCACTATGTACAGATTGTGTTTACTATGTACAGATTGTGATTACTATGTACAGATTGTGTTTACTATGTACAGAATGTATTTACTATGTACAGATTGTATCTACTCAGTACAGATTGTGTTTACTATGTACAGATTGTATTTACTAGGTACAGATTGCGTTTACTATGTACAGATTGTGTTTACTATGTACAGATTGTATTTACTAGGTACAGATTGCGTTTACTATGTACAGATTGTGTTTACTATGTACAGCTTGTGTTTACTATGTACAGATTGTGTTTACTATGTACAGATTGTACTAAGGCTGCATGTTGTAAATTTGTCATAACTTATTTTGTACCACTACCATATTACAGATATTGTGAATGTATGTAGCACAAAGACAATAATGTCTATTGCAAGAAAATAAAGTCATAGGAATATAAAGCAGGGAGTCTATTCACTACGCTATCCGTCATGATATTTGTTATAGTAACACGTTTTAACCACATTACTGGGAATACTAACTCCCTAAAAGGTCCTTAATTTATCTCTGTATTGTGAATATAACATAGGAAATAGCACAAATTTAACAGGTAAATAACTTTTAATGTGTAAATAGTAAAATAGTGTTCACTAAACTTAAGTAATTTGAAAATTAAACAATTGCTGTGTGGACAAAGACCTAAAGAATCTTACAAGGTCGCAGTACAAGCAATTAATATATGACAGGACTTTTTAATCGTAAACATTTTCACTGCTGAAACAAAGTTCAATTTGTGGACATATCCTTAAGAAAGTTAAGACATAACTAGAACAAAGTCTGCCAACCCAACTTTTAAAATAATAATGACTATATGGAATAAAACATCAGGATTCCTGTCGGTGATATCTTCACTAAGGCTATGTCGAGTTGAAACAGAACTTGGTTTGTGGACAAAACTTTCACGGAGTTTGACAAAGTCTGTAATCTCACATGTAAAACATGATTAATATATCTCCAAAATAAGATATATTTGTGTTTCGTCTTTATCAGATATCTCTATTATAAAGCTATATGTACGCCCCACAGTCTGAGGCGTGATAGCGCTGCGGGCGGGAGTTTGCGGGATGTCGGGATTAGCTGGCTAGCCTATTGACTCTGTAAGCGAGACGTGGTAGGTACACGTCTAACGTCAATATTTGTTTTCACCCTACCACCCGTGTCAAGTTTAAATTATACTTATTGCATTTCCTGTACAACGTAAACATTTTTTTTTATCAATTTAAGAATCAAATTTAATTCTAAATCCTATTAATATAATATCTACGTTAGATAGTGTGCTTTACCGTAAAATAATGTCGATATGATTATGTTTTTCTTACATAGATATTATCTTGCCTGTTCCATCATTATCCCCCTCCCCACCCCCTCCCTACCCCCTTTTCTCTCTTCGGCTTAATGACACCCTAGTACGTACGACGTGTAAGACTATGAGGTCTTGGGAAATGCTGCCAATCGAACCCCTTGTCGCGGTAGAGGAGCATTCGCCACTGATCCACAGAGTTTAAATTAAATAAGAGATTATTAATCTAATTTTTAAATACCACCGAGGGATTAATTGATCCTTTACTGAAATATCATGTTGATATTTTTCTGAGATCATCCGAGATATATCATGAAGGGACCGGAGCAAATCCACTAGATTATCCCGGGACGATTACCACTTACATCTACGCGAGAAGAATGCACTGAGAACTAAAATTTTATCGACATATCTGTGAAACTAAATTACGTATGATTTGTATTCTTAACAGGTATAAATCCTGTTTTAGCAAGTCTGAAGATATATAATAGACATCCCACAAGAGGTGGTCTCACGTGAGCGCTCTCTACAAAGACACGTGATTTGTAAGCTTAAGTGCAGACTATTTACTAGTCTCGGTCAACCAGACGCTTTATCACTTGTAATTCGGCGTAGCTTGCACAGACAACAACAGTCTGGTTGACCTGGTCACAATTAAATGCTTCCGGGTTCAGTACTTCAGGGTTCCGGGTTCCGGGTTCAGTACTTCCGGGTTCAGTACCCACGAATGAAGTCCCTTAGAAATAAAGGTAAAAAGTATGCACTATGCCTCTTATAACTTGGTGTTTGTGTAAAAGTTTGGTGTTAAAATACTGTAGAGATATCAATCTAACAATTTCTGTGTCACATTTGTATACTGCGCATTTATTTTTTGGTGCAGGGTGCTGTGTGAAAAGTCCTGTGTTTACCTCTACCCCTGACCCGGAAGTTTATTTTTGACATTGGTGACACATGCAGACAATTATTTCAAGAAAAAGGCCAAACATTCTATGTTGAAATTTTGATATTTTACTCCCAAGATGTTGCTCTTGACCAGGTTAGATGGAAAGTTGGCTATCAAATATTGGGAATTTGTTATGAAATTAAATGTTACAATGACACATAAAGAAAAATTAATTGTGGTCTTAGTCCACCTGACTCTTTAATATCACCTTTCCGGTTCATTCGTCACAACTCGGCAGATTCCGTACCTACAGAAGGGTACCGGAATCAGTCGAGGTTAGCCGAATGCCTCCCGGTTCTAAGATCATCTTAGTTTTCATAACACTAGCCAAAAAGTCACATTCAGTTATTCTCACAGTTGGCTACGCCTGGTGAGACACTGTCGATGTCGGGTCACTGTCATCGGAAGTGCGCAGGACCTGAATCGCGACACGGAAACCGGGCTATTTAGTAACCACAGTTTACTACAACATTAGGTGTGTTTTGCTGTTCTGTCGTATTTTTACATCATGCTTTTGCTGTATGTCGTTATATGAATATTTTCATTTGCAACGATAGCAAATACAAGACTATCGTATTAGCTCCCTAACCCGTGTTGTTTTGTCAATCCTGATTCATGGCGGTTATGTGACTGTCCTTAAGCCCTTCGTTGCTGTTTCCACTCCGTTGCCGTTTCCACTCCGTTGCCTTATTAGTGACCGGCAAGTGTCGAGGTATTGTGTCATTGGTGAGTGTTGATATGATGATAATTAACAGTGAAAGTTTGACAGAATCCCAGGAAAATTTCTTTTCGTTCCAACGCAGAAAAATATTCCAAAGGTCCGAAAAAATCATGGTTTCGACCTACAACATTAGTATTACGACAAAGTCATAGAGAGCACGGACTTAGATATGATTCTGTGAAGAGACTCACTAAACTCCTAAATTGTACATGTATACAATGCCTGCTATGCGCAAGAATCCTACAGGTCGGCAACATTGAATTTCATTCAAACATATTTTAAGTTTGAATTGAAGAAGAGCAGTGTTAATTAATTGTCAATGTTTAAACCGGAAGTAACAAAATATCCGGAGTTAGAAACTAATCACAAAACCAGCTCCGGTGATGGCCTATTCAAAACTCGATCAGTTAACATGATAAAAAATCGTGATTAATTTCAAGTGAGTTAATTAAAAATATATGATAATAATAATAAGCAAAAAATTGATACAGTACCGACATCTGTCTAATCCGACAACCTGTGTGATACGACGTGATTGTCAGATCTGACAGGATGTGTGGATATATACACCATTAGTATTTGACAGTGTTTATTAGAAATATAATTACAATATTAGATTGGATGGCACAGGTTGTCGGTATACTCAGGGGTCGGATGAGATTCCACTGTATGTTCAATAATTATCCTTCCGATTTACGTTTACATTATTACATTAAACACGGATGCTTTATATCATATCGTTCCGATATAACTATATATTGTGTTGCTAGGCAACACTAAAGAGCACATATGTATCATGCTACTCTTTTGATATGTGAACCAGCCGGAATATTGAACTTCTAACTCCCTGACAAAGTCCGGAGTCTCTACCGACTGATCCAGCAAAAGTTTCCTTTGACAAGTTTTATCAAATGCAATGTATGATATTTAGAAAAATATTATCAGCAATGAATGTTGTATTTAACGGTCCTCGCTCGACATTGACACAGTGTGTACTTTATTTTTTTTCTCTGTACATTGTAATGTATTTACATGATTATTTATATATATATATATACATAACAACTTTAAAATTATATTTATGACACACTGTTTGATACTTTTTAAAGCATACCCATATGCCTTACTTTTGAATTTATAACTGATAAAAATAACATTGAAGAATGTGTTTGAATGGAATTGTGTTGCAGACTGTCACAAATGTTCAAAATGAAATTCACTCCTTCTATAAACGTTAAAATTGCTAGGTGATTTTTCATAATTTACGGCATATTTCTGACAAACTGTTTGATATAAATGGTGAAATATTCATTTAAATTGGCACGAGATTGTCACGGATTTCTGCACGATATAAGGAAACCTTGGGGCTCTTCCGTCATAGTTATAAGTAAATGATTCGCCGTGACTGGTCCAATGGTATGACGGAAAGACTCGAACATTTTCCGTCTTGAAAACAATAGCAGTTTATGGTGGCGGATATATTAATGTGCGGTTAAACGGAAAAGTAAATATTTACCATTACGCGTGTTTTCTGTAAGCATTGTTTGCTTGTGTGTTTTTGTATTATTGCTATCTCGATCTATTGTCCTACCATGCCGTGTATCTATGGACACCCTTACAACGTTTATGTGTGTGCTGTCGAAAACCCAATTACCTCCTAATTAGGTTACCCACTTAATATACGAACTACCGGAGCAAGTGTTTACATCGGCTTCAACAGTTAATAAAATAGTAAATAAACAAATCGGAAACGGATTCTCGTGTTTCCGGATTTACAGAATGACCATTCCACGGTAACTGGATTGGCACTGTAACTGACCCATATGTCAGTATTTCTAATTGGGATCTAATTAATTACTTCTGGGATTGAGAATTTACAAATTTGCATTCATTTTAATCGGACTTATAAAAACATGCCAATAAGGTTACCCATTATATCGTTACTGCCAGTTTAACGTAAGAATTGAGTATTGATAGCAATCTTTTGACAAGTGAAGAATAATTATGTGGGGTTCTCATGAGAAAATCATGCTGGTCGATATTTTCTTGCTGCGGTATTAGTCATTAATATGAAAAGTCAGATATTAGGAAATTACAGGAGAAAATACTGATGATATCTGACGTTTCTTCAGCTCTGACATTACTGTGACACATCTTAAAAATCTGTCAGGAAAATAAAGCCGCAATACAAAACATCGATATAGTTGCTGATCATTAAGTCCGAATGTACATACATTTGAAAAAGTTTTGCAGAGAATTTAAACATGATATTCACTTCTTTTTCTCTTACTGTTTGAGNCCCCCCTTTCCCCTCATAAAAATTCTTAAGCAATGTGTACATGTATAGACTGCACTGGGTAGCTCTTCTCTAGTCCAATATTTAAGTATTTAATTGGGGGAGGGGCGACTGGGTTGAAACAATTGTAACTGAACTTATGATAGCATCTTTCACTCATTTCGACTTTCCGACTATAAACATGGATATATGTAATACAACTTGCCACCTTAAATATTAATATATTTTTTTACATAATATTTTTTATACCAGAATATTGACATTCTCGTGTTACAGCTTCTCAATAAACTGCCTAACTAATAAAGTTATAAAAGCATTACACAAAGACCTATAACACGAAATCCACAACAAATAGTTTATTGAAGTAAAAAAAAAAAAAAGCCGTCCGTCAACCACCCTTACACCCAGTCCACTATGGAATTTATGATACATTATCTTTCTCTCCATCCACTCATTGCTATAAAAGCAATATAAGATATAGAATTAAAATTAAAACTTATGGACAAAAACAAACAAAAACGAAAAAAACTACAGACGAGAATTGTCTCGGAACTTGGACGAGAGCGGCTGGGGCGGTCCCAACCTACTACACTACACCTGCCTTGACCTTGGGCCAGACAGATATTACAATATAAGATAAAACTATAGAAGGAGATGATAGCATGTATCCAGAGGTCATCTGTACTAACATATACAATACATAATACAATAATCATTGACACAGGTGATGCAAGCCTTACACAAAGGCTTCTCATCGAATACCAATTGCCGAGAAGGTAGAGACAGAAAGGGAGAATGCACAGTAATGTTTTCAATAGGAAACTGTTCGGGTCTTACTGTCATACAGGAGATTAATCGGGGAAAAACCATGCGATGACAGAGTTGGCAAAAAGGTTTCAATACTTTATTTATTATTGTAATTAAAAGGTTACTAATACGTATAAAGCAAAGATATTGCAAGCACTTCGTAGCTCTCCGATTCTACAAACTTCCGGGTCAGTTTTGGTAATGTGAAAATGACTAAGAGGAACAGAAAACACAAGTGTGTGGCACTCCGCAATCATAGGAGGAACTCGCATACATATGGCGATTGTAGCTACAACTGTAACCAGAAGATTAAGATTTTGCAGACGATTTGGCGCTATTGTCATAAAAACACCAAGATCTTCAAAGCAAAACAAGTAATTAAATGACCATAACTGTTAAACACAAACAAACCAAACCAAAGCAAACCAAATAGTCAAAAAAAGAAAATTCAGAAAAAAGTTGGCCTCAAGATTAATGCCAGAAAACCAAATTATTAAGGGTGCGAGCAAAGGGGAGAAAAAAGTGTTAATCTGGGTGAACATGACATGGAAGATTTGGACTCCTTTCACATATTTAGGAGGGAACGTTAACAAGGAATGAGGTTGTGATGAGGACATCAAGAGAAAAGGATGACACAGTTTTACTGACTTATTAAAATATTTAAATCTTCCATCTTTCCCCAAAAGACAAAATTAAGAATTTTCAACAATTTAGTCATATAAGCTTTATCGTATGAATGTGAAATTTGGAAAATGATTGAAGGCGACAAAAAGAAACAAGACATTTTCCAAAACTCGTGCTTGCGAAAAATAATGAAAATTTGGTGTCCAGACAAAATATCAAACAACGAATTACATCAGAGGACAGGAACAATCGAAAAATGGACAAGCCGTGATAAAAAGATGGTTGATATATTGAGGATAGATAGCAATATGATCTGTTCGACATCACTGACATGACAACCTGGAGGACAAAGGAGAGAAGGTAAACCAAAAACAACACGGAGAATAACAGTTTAACCAGAAAGAGAAAGCATAGGATGGAGAGGTTGGGCTGAGGCGAGGACGGCAGCAATAGACAGGATGAAATAGAGAAGTTGCGTCGAGGCCTAACGTTCCAAAGGCACGACGAAGCGGATATATGACGTAGGTTACAACAAATGTTGATTGATTGATGGGGATTTATGTCATTGTTTCGGTTATAACCGAGTCTAGGACAAAAACAACAAATATAAATACATACATTTAATATATACCCCTGCCAAAGGGGTTACACAATGAGGAAAGGGGCCATAACTCTGTATATACTAGGGGCCAAGAGCTAACTTCAATACGTCACACTAAAGTTCACGGCCACAGCATAGTATCATACGTTTCAGAGTTTCATCGACTGGATTATAAATTGGTCTAGTTGGATTGTATAGTTTGGAAATAGACAAATACATTGGAATGTATATTTTGAAACCATGACAATCCAACTAAAAGTTAGCGTGACCAAATAGTATGTGCAATTAAAATTTATAATTGAGAGAAATTCATAATTATTTATATGGATAAATGAATCCTTTGTTCTCCATCAAACTGAACAGTCTTATAGAAAATTGCCAATGTCAAAGTTAAAAGTACGAGACAATGTCTGTCTTTGTGCCTCTGTAGTTTACTCTTTAACACATTTGAAAATACTGTGAAATTGCAACGAGCAATTCTCCAAATCACATTCCCTCCTGCATGTTACGATTATTACGGTAGATATTTTAATTTCATTTACGTATTGCAGAATATACCTATAAATGTTTCTCTCGTACATGTACCTCCTACTCGTGCAAAGCATCGCTATTCTGCCCTTCTGGTAAACTATGTATGGTATTCAGTGGGAAGCAAATTAATGTCATCTTTATTTGTTTGAATAGCAATAAATAGATAGATAAATAAATAATAGAAAAGGAAAAAAGAAAAAAAGAAACCGATAATAAATATACATACGTATATAAAACAGCAAAGAGAAAAAGAATAAGAAAAACAAAACAAAACAAAGCTAACTGAAAAAAGAAACAGTTACAGTTACGTCGTCTTAGTGGGAAATGTTTTCTTTCCATTTAATTTTTTCATTTTGCGTTTGAAAAGTGCATATACATGATATCTGTGTAATCTCTTAAATACAAACGTTAGCCGTGCACTTAGGTCGAGTGATTTCAGACCTGCGCTGTGCGTAATGAACTTTATAAAAAAAAAAAGTGTATAGATCTGAATCTGATATATTTATATATAACCGATGAACTTACGGTAATGGCGTTTATATTTTCGTCTCATCTGAAATGTGTGGAATGCCAATACGCTGTAAGCCGGTATTCCGGGTGATACGGTGAACCATGTCTACCAAGGACGCTGCTGACGTCATCAGCTCAATCTGGTTCTCGTCACTGTTTTCCAAGGCGCTTTGTCAAATATTCTATATCAGCTTAAATTTGGTTTATTTATTTAAATACCAATACATAATTTGTATATATACATGCAATGAAATATGAAATGAAAGAAAAATGTATATTTCGATACTCGTCATAGAATTTTGTACAGCATATTGCTCCATTACATATTGCTCCATCATATTGTTCCATACTATTGCTGCTAACTCGATGGTACATGTACAAATTTATTTCTTAAGACAGGCAATTTCTTGCTTAGAGAAGAATCGCCCTGTTCTATAAACTGAAATCGTTACAGGCGACGTATTTTGAAACGTTTTCAGAATCAATGGCTGTCTATTGTGTAAACTATTTACCAAGGGACACTGGGGAGACCAGTTGATGCATATTCGGCTAATAATAATTTTCTTGTGTTGATAAACCCAGGTATCGACTTCAGCCAAAATTTATAGTTGTATGATATTTGAAATCACATCACATCTTCGTTTGTTTATATTATAAAAACATTCTTTGTCTGTTGTTTTTTCCTAGAAATCTGATGCTTTTTTTTGTTAAAAAAAAATAAAAAAAATAGGTGAAGTAAGACATCGTTTTACCGCCCCTCGTTTCATTTGCCATCTAACTTCATCTTAACATTTTTCGAAATCCCCATTTCTCTTTTACTTAGCAATTCCTCCATATGTCTCCCCCAATATAACACCAATCTCTTGTAGTGCCAATCTTAACAATTCCTTCATATCTCTCCCCAAATATAACATCAATCTCTTGTAGTGCCAATTTTAACAATTCATCCATATCTCTCCCTCAATATAACAACAATCTTGTGTCATGCGAATCTTAGCAATTCCTACATATCTCTCCCCCAATATACACGTGTAACACCAATATATTGTAATGCCAATCTTAGCAATTCCTTCCTACCTCTCCCCCAATTTAACACCAATCTCTTGTGATGCGAATCTCAACAGTTCCCTGATATCTCTCCCTCAATATAACACCAATCTTGTGTCATGCCAATCTTGTGTAGGACTAAAAGTGGCAGCATAAGAAGGTGTTAATGTCACGTCGTTATAAAAGTATCAAGTGCATGTCCACACGTACGATTGCACGTCCTTATCAGAGTCAACAGTACACGAACCAATTCAATCCTAAACAAACAAACTCGGGCACAAACACACACACATGGCCTGTCGCTGAAGCAATCTACACCACCGGGCAATTTCCTCGTGTAACATATATCTGATAGCCCGCTGTGTGTGTAATGATATTTAATCAGCTGCTAATATACCTTTTCATTTTTATCAAAGTTGACCGTGAGTTTTCGAATCAGTTACGTGTGCTCCCCTGGGAGATCTGGGACCACTGGGGACGCGAGGTGAGACTCGCCACTACCCTTCTCACAGGCGTTACGTAATCCTGGGGTCCCGGGCTTTAATCATGGGAACAGCCCGACGATCGGGGCTAGGGTGCATAAACAAAGTGAACTTGTTTAGAATGAGCACGTGGTCTTGTACATCAAAGAATGGAGAAATAAACAAAAATACAATATTAGCATATTTCATTATGACCTTAGAATTAATTATTTCATATACGTTCTATTTAAAGCATGAAAGACGCAATCCTCACGGAAACATTTTCCTATGCAGTTTTAACACAGATTATTTTGTACTCGCCAACCCGTGTAACATTACTTAAGATCAAGCTTTAGTGGTGGAATATTGTCTGCCGTTTTGTTACATTCTTTTACTAGTTTATTTTAGTTAATGTTACAATCGCATAGATCATGTATAATATTCCTTTAAATGCGGTTCATGTTAACCATTTAGTTTATATTGAAATAGTTTCGTTACATTGTTTACCTTAGTTTACAACGTTTAGTTTATTTCAGGAGTGTTATTTAACATGTCTTTACTAGAATTTTATGTTACAGTCGTTTAGTTGTTCGTAATGAGGTTATATCATTTTAATATAGTCGTTAGGATATGCTAAACATGTTTTGGTTTATCTTGTTAATGTGGTTTTACTCATTTAAATAAGTGTTGATTTCCTGCCATAGAACTGCGTTAAGGTTGCCGTGATCATGTATGGCAGTCTTTTTTATTCAGTAACTGTTAGTGTCACTAACGTAATATCATTATCATGTATTCATTGATAGCCATTCAGATGACTTGGTCATTTGGTTTATGCCCATTTAAACAAACATATGTTATTGCTTAAACTACATTCAGCTAACTAGTTGGTCACAGGTTATATCAACATTGCATAAGCCCTATCCAGAAAACAATTTCATATACTGGTCAGAATGAATGCCATTTTACTATGATTGCAAAGTTTAATAAATTGACAGAATGCAAAATGCCATTTTACAAACAGCAGTTTACGACAACTTGTTTTAAAAAAATAAAAATGCAGTTATAAATATGAATGTAAGGAATGGGTTGGAGAATTAAATATATAATGTCCATTGATAACTTACAATATATTATTGGAATGAATGAGAACGTGGCTACTTGTTGTAAGAGGGTGAACACTAGGCACCCCTGCATCTCTCCAAAACGATGATGAGGAAATAAAAGCTAATATGAACAAATATGTTTTATTTAAATTGTTGATCAAGCGCAAGTCATTGATCAATTGAGTAACTGTCGGGCTTGGTCCCTTTCTAACCGTCGTTGTCACTTAAACTGAGGGACTACGACTCTAGTTTGCGATTCCTAAATACGCATGCCAACATTAATGCCGTGAAAATACATTCGACATCATTGACTGAATATTTTAATATCCGTCAGTTGAACATTTCCAGATTTTTAAACAATGTTACAGTACCGTATTTAAATGTTACGTAATTGCACAGGAAGGGTATATTGGTGTAATTGTCTCCTTGCGATTACGCGGATCTAATGTCAGAGAACAACAACTCCCATTTTTAAGGACTTTGGTATGTCAAAGGCCTTCCTCACTTGGGCGAACGTTTAACATTAAGCAAAAAAAGTAAGGTATTGCAAAGCAAAGCACAAGTGAACGAAAGGTAGTAAGAAGTAGTAAGAAATGTTAATATTCCAAATATTGCAATGGGTGCAGCAGATTAATCTTGGTATAGTTTATGTCCCCAAGTAGAGGGCAAAAAAGCAATTACAGGACTCTGCATGGGGTTCCACATTTGTCGCATGTTACGACCATGTCGTGGGTTTCAGCAAGTTTATTCTTGTCTTGATCCACGACCTGCAAGGATTGCAGTTAAAGTGAATGTGTCTATTAACTTTCCAACCATAGATTTGTGTGAAAATGTACAAAAGAAAGAAAAAAGATCGTAGAGAAGGTACACATGTTTATATCAAAATATCAATAAGATATACAACAAGTTTAATAGGAAAAGAAAATAAGTAAGACATTAAGTGCGAGAATATTAATTTATATGTAGCTGAAATACGTTTACCAATTACTATATGGGCACAATACATTCGGTTAACCAAATTGTAGACTGTCTTTATTTGCATGATAATTATGTACGGTCACTTGTTGTTAATTGAGCCTTAAATGTGATTAAAAGGTAAGTTTTAACTGCATTTAGATAGTCTTCATTCATTTGTGTAAGAACAAGTTAGTGCAGCCTGAGAAACAACAAGATATCATTTTATCAACGTTGAAAAAAAAACACCGTTTATCAACATGATCGTATTTAAACTATGCTACCTAAGAGTTTACCAGGATATATAACAGACTGGTTCACTAAGTCTTAGAATAGATTAGAGGTCAACCGCATATTTACTCGAATGTGACGGAAGACATCATGAATTGTGCCACATGTGGCGCAGGAACCATTTGCCTTTACAGAACATATAAAGTTAATATCAGCCTTGGGGTGTTCCCCGACTTCTTTGCTTTTGTTGTCCCTTTTTAAAGTTTTTATTTTGAACTTGTGTGCTGGGGTTTTCTGTCCTTGTGTAATGATGTTGTTGTATAATGTGTCCTTGTTGACGGTAAGACAGTGACTTATACTACACAGACAATATAAACCCCGAAATCCGTGCTCAATTGTTAATAAAAAAAACTCTCAAAATGTTTTTCATGGGAAAACAAATGTGCTTAGAAATCGCTATATGATTCTTATTCATATTTGATACTGAACACCTTGTAGAAACAGAAAACATGCTATTTGTTTTAAAAAACAAGTTCGCTTATCTGCTTTGAATAAATGGTAGACCATAGAATGCATCGAAAACGCAAGGTACTCTATTTATTTTTGGTTATGCACGTGCAATCAGTTTTACTACTATAAATTGCAATAGGCAATATAATCATGAACCGGTATTTAAACTAAATGTGATTTAGTTAACTTCAAAATCGTTTGAAATAAATTTCATCATTTGCAAACAAAAAAATACTTAAATCTGAGACAAATTGTAATTTTACAAGGGATGACAAATATCACCTAAGGAATAAACAATGATACTGTAATATTCACTGGATTTGTGACGCTATATTACACGAATCCCTTACAACACTAAATGCTGTGAATGTGTACAAATGTGCAATAAATGATAAAATAACATTTTATATTTTACTTGTTATCATTCTTTTTGTGATCTGTATATTTATTGTTTTCTTGATATGATACATAATGCAAGTATACTCTTCATAATTACAGGCATAGAGTTAAAATATTAAATTATGTATGAAAGTTGAACGTAACACAAAAAACAGAAATACAGAAATTTGGTATTCACATTTCACCCAAAAAGAATACAAAAAACAACCAGAAACTCGCGTGAAAAGCTAATGAAGGGCTTAAACTATAGCGTTAATAAACTTGTTGAAAATATATATACATACTGCGGTTGAGATCACAGCTTATTTATACTTATATGTGCTCATTTCACTAATTGATTGTATTATATCGATTAATTATAATAAAATAACACTAAATACCAATATTTTTCTTTTTATATATATATTTCACTTATCATTGTGTTGATGTGTGTGACCAGACGTTATCCCGATACATAGTAAGTATAAAGAGAACATCACATCGCGGTAAAGTCGAGAACCCTTCCCGTTAATAACACATGTTAAGTAAACTCTTAACTGTATACGTGTATGTACTCCATTGCATTTAGATACAATATTATGTCTTTGTATATTAATGTTAAGACATCAAAAAGAAATCGTCCATGATGGTGATAATTATTATTTCTGCACAAATCCCGCCTCATAATGGGATAAATCTCCGGAAAGAAAAGCATGCTTTGAAGAAATGGATGCCTTAATTAAGTCTTATGAAATATATTGTGCCATTCAATTTACCTATTACAGCACTACCGGTGGGGAGGGGGAATATTAAAAGATAAAGGGCCACCCTCCCCTTCATCAACCATGCTGAACTCGGTAAAACACAACAAGGAGGCGTGGAATACTAATTCTCGGCGACCAAACGAAGGAGTAAGTACGTTCTCGGGGCGCCAAACTAATAGTTTCCAATCTAACGTGTTTTGTTGAAAATCGTTTATTCTATTTTATCCTGTCGTAAAAATATTTTTGTACTTGTATGAAAATATAAAGTTTTCTTTTTTTTTATTTGTGTTAGATGCAGCATTTTTACGCACATGAGTCTTTTAATGTCCGATATAGCGGTGTTATGTAACGTTATTTAACAGAGTACTACGGATATAAGAAAATGTAAAAAGAAAATAGAAAATAAGATTTGAACAATGAAAAGATTTTTACTTCAATGTTTATCTTCCATTTTCACGCCTATTTGATACCCTGTGATAAACAAGTGACGTGCAGACCCATTATTATTTGATTCTGTTGTTGTATGACACCCTACACATCAATAGATTCTGTTCTATTATTTGAATACGTTCTGGTGTAAATATCGTCATCAGATTTTGTTTATTTCACATCAGTAGGGGAGTGCCATAGTAGTATGTTTCAAACAGACATATACATACGCATAATGATATTGTGATAATACAAATTGTAGAAATTACAAAGTGTAGAAATAAGCATTGCATATAGTATTTTTCATTTTAAAAGAAGAAAAATAAGAAATATTGCAATTGAATGATGATACAACTACATAGGTATTTGAAAAATTCTTGATACTCAAAAGATTCTCTAGATAATTGATTTAATAAATTGAATTATAAATCAACAGATGTAATTATGTATTAAATAATTTCGGTATACATCCCCACCGAGCCAAGTCCCAAAACACATATATGTCTATTCTATAGTCGCCGACGCTAATAAAACCCAATCACTCCCACTCTTTCCTGATCCTTTCCTGGTTTCTTAGTACAGTAGCCATCCTTTCCCTTCAATCGGCGACGCCCACTGACCCGACTACCCTACCTTGTTCCCTCCCGTTGTAAAAAATTCCTGGTCGTGGCACACAAATTGTCTCTCTTCTCCCGGTAAGGTTTTAAGAGACATCGATGTATTACCACATTTTTACATCCTTTTGTTTTATAAGGTATCAAGTTCAACTTAAATTCCTTCAACAAATATAATTCAATGTACGTGCATGACAATTTCCTGTAATCAGAGTTACATGTATCATTAGTTTTAACGTAATGATGAATGACCTTTCCTCACACTATGATAATATATCTACATTGTATATAAATTGCTATTAATTATTGTTTTATGCTAGTTTCACTGTCAGACATACAGCTGGATTTATGATATTGATGAAAAGAATCATACACATATTTATAAACGATAACTAGTTTCCGGAGTCATGAGGCTTTTTGTTATTAAGCTTGTGCGAGTTCCATCATCATCATCAGGTAGAGGTGTTTGAATGAATGATTTTGAAGTCTCCTCAGTTAAAAATATTTGCCTTCCTTTTGGTGTCTCGTCAGTTCCTTTTGTTGTCTTTCCTTGTGTTTTGCTATCTCATTTGTTCTAATGTTGTCTTCAATTTGTTGTGTTATTTCCTCTATTCCTGATGTTGTCTTTCCTTTTGTTTTGACATCTCTTCAATTCCTGTTGTTGTTTTCTATTGTACTTTAACAGGGTATTTATTGCAAAAGCCACGAAAATAATGTATTATTGGACATGTGTTTTTCATTCAAAAAAAGGGTTGGTTTCCTGATTTGTCTATGGGGTTATTTTGATTTGTTTCATATATAATATATATATATCAATATTTAAATTATCCAGTTTATTTATTGCAAAAGCTTCAAAAATAATATAGTATTGGACATGTGTCATTAAAAAAGAGTTGTCAAATTGATTTGTTAATATAGTTATTTTAAATGACTAATTCAACGCTTCCCGCAGACAGTTATATACATGTAGTATCTATTTGCTTTTCTTTACATGGACCAATTACTGAGATACCTATGTTTTAAACCGAGAAGAATAAACGAATGAACAGTTTTTTCTAAGTTTTAGTAAATGAAAAACAAAATGCTTCAAAAAGATATCCAACACCATCCATTCTCACATCCAACATAATTACATCAATAGAGAATCGATTAAATTGCAGCTTCTGAACGTATTAACCTATGGTTAACAATTATTGTTTCCTTTGTAACTGATCAGACAATGGTCAATCTTTCTAAAATTATATTAACATGAACTACAACGCTGACAAAGTAAAAGCTTGTTATGCTCCAACCATTTGCTCGTTAAATTTTGAACGACACTGACATATATACACTGTAAGCTTCAAGTTAAGTGTTAATTATTGTTTGTGACCAATATTACAGTTACTTTAAGGGAGTCACCAATGAACTGAGTTTTTTTTTAAGTTCTTAAGAACGAAGAAATAAGGTCAATAAATTTACATTTATGGTACTTTTTGAAAATAACAAAATATGTTTAGAGACTGATAGTGTTGGGGAGTCTACAATCATTGTTTTTTTTTTAAATGTCCTATGTATATATTCTGATACCTTTTGAATGCCACAACAAGTATTCTAAGGACATTGCCAGCATCGGGAACGATTGGGTCAACCTTTGTGGTCATACAGGGAGGATTCTCGTAATACACTGTTACTCGACCCGGCATTATACTCGAATTATGCACGAGTTTCGCTTAACTTTTATTTTTGCTTAACGCATATGTAGATCTGCTTGGATGTCAAGGACACTGTCAGTCAGTTGTTTCAAGGTCAGTTTGAGGTCATCAACATAAGATATTTATATTATTTACTAACCAAAAATTTTCTTTGAAACATTAAAGTAAATCGATTAATGCATTTTTTCTGCAACAAATCCCACACTAACATATATATACGAACTTATCGATCACGCTTAGAAGTGACCTTAAACCGCGTGACGTCACAAATGTGATACCAATTCCTCGTAAACGATACAGCTTACTGACTATAACACTACACGTATTATGCACAAGTTCAAGTCATACACTTATATATAATGGTATATTTGAAAATTTCGTTCATAGGTACGTAACAGTTTCTTTAAGTATTCATTTGACATTTCATACACTTTGTGAACGGTTTGCAGTGATCATAAGTTTTTAACAGATTTTGACGAAAGAATCATCTTCTTTTCATTGGAAAACAAAGTGGAATCCATCTTTTACTTCAGTAGTACATAGGACAGCTACGGTTAGAAGCAGCCTGCATGTTGCACTTCCTGTTACAATTACTAAACAGTGCGCAGACAAACGAAAACTACATATCGCTTTCTTGTATTTCAGTAAAATTGGCTTCGATAAATAACTTTGCATTTATACATGGTCTACAAGGTTTTGACACAAGTTACACTTTGACAAAGTGGACAAAATAGTTTTGCTGAAAAGTATCAAGCAAGCGTTGTTTGACTATAAGGAGAAAATAAAAAGTTGTTTTTGCCATATTTCTCAAAAACCTAATATTGACAAATCTCTTTTTACATATCCCACACAGTGTTTACCATTTGGATCTGCCGAAACACATTGTCGTAACAACCTTGAAGCATACAATTATGGGTCCTGTACAATTTAAACCAGTATTTAAAGATGCTAGACTGTCTGATTACAGTGAAGGGGTATTTTCCAATCTCATAATAGATCATACCACTGAGTGGGTGTTGACCTCTTTACACCAAGTATATTCTTACAGAACTCAAGATTAACTGTTTCAGTATTACTAGCCTTATGCATACACTTTAAATGCATAGTTCGCAATTCCGTCTCTTCGTATTGCAGAGTTATCTGCTCTTGTTAGCAGGTATTGATTGTTTCGTCATTTGTTTATGCGAGTATCGTCACAAATTTTTGAGAAAACGACGTAATTTTCTCACACAAACCAATGACGTAACAATCAATACCTGCTCACAAGAGAAGATAACTCTGCAATACGCAAAGACGGAATACTGCTACCATAAGTATCGAAAAGTGACAAGTAGGTTTGAAATTTAATTACATATCTATAGATGATTTGATTAGACCGAATATTGCTTTATAGCATTTAGACCGTGTTCCTGTGATAATTCTAAATTGCCATTATATTGTCAGAATAATACCAAGATAACAGAACTCGTCAACAACCTCAATAAACACACCTTTGTAAATCCATTGTTAATTGCAACACAAATTTCCTGATTTTCTAAATACAAATATTTTAGTTTTATTATTATTAACCGAGAGACTCTATCTGTCAGTGTAATCGGACAGTGTTAAACATTGCCTGTAGACCCTGTAGGCACTTTCTGAAAATAAAATCGTGTCATCAGCATACTTGAGCAAAATATTTGATAACTGTTGCAATTCTGTAGGTTGAATGATTTGAAAATTCATTTTCACATTCATTGGCGACACAGTTTCCCTGTAAACCCAAAGACAAATAATGCAAGGTTCTACGTTTGTTAAACCATGGCCTATACGCCTGGGTCAGGAGGGCAAGTTTACAGTACTGTAAGTACCTAATTGAAGAAAATTAAAATTAAACGGAAAGGTACCTTCAATACCTGTTACACATATTTATACATATCTACAATAATTTACTTTCCTCACACGTCCGATACAAGCTTAATGTCATAAGAAAGTTTACATGATCGTATGGGATGGGATATTTACGGAAACTACCGAAATGCAGAAATTCCCCAAATACAAGGCAAAATACACATTTGTATATACGGAAACACTTATGATACAATATTGAAATAAAAGAATAAAATGCAGCTACTTATATAACATAGAACGGTTGATAATAGGAAACATTTTCATACATAAAACAATAAATTAAATTAATTTTCTGAAAAGAAGCACTTGGAATTACAATTAAAATGTATTGGGAGTAGCTAAATACATAGGTTCCACACACGTATATAGAGAGTGCATATGGTTTCCATTTCAGACCGGCTGTACATGTTTTGCCTCTAATTTGATGTGTAATGCCTTTCATTCATCTTTAGTTGTATCTTCGGTTCCTGTTGTTTACATTAATTCAAAAACAGTATATCTCCATATCGACATCTGCATAGGCGCTTTGGTTATTTTTGTCATTACCTCCGTGTATTATCATAATGTCAAAATTAATGTTGCAAACACAGCGAAAAACAAGTCTATATATCGACGTCCCGTTCACGTTTCGGTACTCTGTCGTCATTTGCTTTAAGTATTATTATCATATTGTTCTAAAAACGGGGAATTAGTCTGTACAACATCGAAGTGTTATTATAATCGAACATTCCTTGTTTTTATGGTTTTAACGAAAAATAAATTATTTGAATAATCTCAATGCACATACTTCGCATTAACCTGTTGCACTATCCCGAAAAATTGTATCAACGAAATACTTTGACAACCTTAAGCCGTGAAGGAAACTGCATGGGTAAGACGCACTCTATTCAGTTTTCTATAAAAAAAATACTTCCAACAAACACAAGTTACAAGCATATAAATGATTTTATTTATAAAACCAAAACATGAACTGTCATTGACAACCATATAAATATTGACTCTGACAAGACACGAGAACACAGCCCAATGAATGGTAAGTAATCCTTACAAAAAATAGAAATAAACCGCATGATGTCAATTAACCAACAACACACAAAATGATAATCAAAAATTAATGATGAGATATGGATGGAATAGACCAAAAATGATACAAACAAACAAACAAATGATGACATACTATTGAAGCAATAGTTGTGAACATTATCTTAAAATATGTATAGCATACCATATAAAGCATAGCATCAGATCTCACTCAATGCAAACGCATTGCCTCTCTAGTATATAGCACGTTACGTTATGTATGACGAATAGTTACAATGTCCGTTAAGGAAAAAAACAGTTTAATTTTTAATGCATCTTTTTGAATAAATGAAGCATTATATTTTCAATACTGTGGAATGACTTAATAACAATATGGATTTTAAATAGAACAGCGGCCGTTGAACAAATCTTAATAAATTTGTGAACAGAAAACCGATACATTTTAAAGCGGTATACCTATTTTCATACATAAATATATATATACAGTCACAAAGAGAAAAACCATGACAAACTAATGAAATTATCATAAATCTATTATCAAAGCGCAATATTCATATAATTCTGATATTGCATGGTGTTCATAGCATAATATAATTACCCGAATCAACATCAGTTTAAAATATTAATATAACATACAATTCGACTCAATTTCATTCCAATTCATTTATGCGTATCGTTTTTTAAACATATATACAAATTAGAGACAAATACACTTGAAACGTTACAATTTTCTTGCTCGATAAATGCCCGTCCTTGTGACATCATGTGATAACATCACTTTCCTTTTTTTTTACATTTCCGGAGATACATTCGCTTTTCTATTCATTGATGTAGAACGAGGCATATAAATAAAATTGAGCGAACATTTAGCTTGTTTCTTATTTAATTGGATTATCTCTTTCATATTTATATCAACACTACATACATATTTAGGCGTCACAATATATATGACACCAGCGTAGCGTTCCATGGCATTTACCTTGCTGTATATAGCATGGACAGATCAAACTTGATGATAGAGAGGAGTGACAAAAGATTGAAAGATTGTACGTATACACTACCATCTATAATCTAAATAGATTAGAATGGATGCGAGTTTCTGTTTCTCAAAAACCGATTAACTAAATGAAAACATTATAAATCATTATGACGTCAAACATTATAAATCATTATCACGTCATCAAACGTTATAAATAATTATGACGTCATCAAATTTGATGCAATGACGTAACAAAATTCGCATATAAAACTCTATATAATAATATATAGCTAACAACGTCCATAATAATCGCAGTTAGTTTTTTTAAATCATGATACAATTGGTTTTAACACAACGATGTTTCATTGGAGTTCAGTATACTATAGCCAGCGATACAATTTTAAGCGACTTCAAATTATTTCTATTTAAGGATCCCTGTACCAATGCTGAAAACTTTAATTAAGTATTGTACACTGTTTATCATGGCTATAGCTTTGATAAATCATTTCTGAACAGAACACCATACATGGCGGGACTTTCATGAGAAATAACAAAGATGAAATAAACAAAATAAAATCAAAAATAGTGATCTGAGTGTGAAATAAGCACCTTACTCCTATAAAATGAATTCACTGGGATACATTTCAGAATATAGTTTATGTATATGTCTACAGCTATCTATTGCATAAAATGGCAAAGGTTTAAACTGACAAATTAAGGTGGCGTCTGAATGATAAATATTATTTAAATCATAACAAAATATACATAATCTATTCTTAGATTCTTAAAGGCTGCAATCAGATCCACAATATGATGATTTCATTACGTCATCGAGTTATATTCAGACACAATTAAATTTGACTCATTTATTGCATGTATCATAGAGCTGGAAAAAGTAAGGTAACTGGATCAAAATAAAAGGCTTTAAGTCTTTTATTCGTTTAACACTGATAGCACATACAATAGCTACATATTTCACTACTGTAGACGTACTTCTTTAAGTATGGATAACTGGATTTACAGTCATACATCACGTACAGTTAAACTGCTTTCAGTAATTACTAGCACATGTGTCATAGCTATATAGCAACTTACCTATTTTCGCGACCGTGTTTCAAATGACTAGTTAAAAACTTGTACATGTATGCATAATTCGCGTAGTGGAAAAGTGCGAGCGCACAAACATTTTTATAAATACAGCTAAGTCTTTATAAAGATGCCATATTAGGCATCTTGATAATTAGAAATACGAAACAGGGAAAAACTTATTTCAGTAAGTAGATACTGAATGTCAAACAAAATAACTATTTACTGCACCTTGTACTAATGTTGGCAATTGACGATTCAAAATAGATTCTTAATGTAACGACAAAGCGGTCTCTTGTGTCAGATAAGTTCTTCATAAAAAATCAGGTAACATAAAAATAAATGCTTTTCAAATGTGGTTTCCTAAACAAGATCACCACTTAACAGAAGTTGAGGAGAATTCCTGGATTAATTGTGTCATGATGTACTCGTATTGCGACATATCCCTTGCAATTCAATGTTATGCCATTTACCACTATCTGCTGCAAGTACCTATACTAACATTTTATGTACAAGAATAGGATAGGTTCAAGTAAGGTAGACGTTAAAATCAAATTACTTTTCTCTGGAAATGATATAAAAAAATAAAACGCGATTTTTGTGTATCTGTCTGTACATTATAAATGTGTTTGATTCTATGAAAAATATCATATATTTTAATATGATAGATTCAGGCGAGTGTCATGTTATGATCGAACTGTCTTGCAACTGACATGTAAATTGAAAGAGATTTCAGTTCAGTTCAAACCTTGATAAAAGGTACAAGCTTGCCAAACTTGAAATTTACACTATACACAATATAAACAATGCTATTAATTATATAATTCTAAGTATTTAACATCAATAAGCCTATGTCGACGTCAACACTACATGACTTCTCTCAAATTTTCAACATCCATCTCAAATATTCCAGTTAAAGTTCTACTGTTCTGCCTAAACCAATTTCCTTTTTACATAAAACACCAATATGCCTTTTATTGTATTAGCACTATAGGGAAAATTTCACTTAATAATCCTAACAAAGATTTTTTAATTGAAAATATTCAGAGAGTATAGCACTTTCGTGAATCGAAGGCATAGTGTTAAATTACACCAAGGTGTTCATTTTTATTACTATAGTCACTTTCACCATAGAATTTATTATCATACTTTCTGAAGAGAATGTTTCAGTTGGAAAGGTATTAACACCAATAGCTTCATTCCAAACATTTGTCATACTTTCAACTTCCATTCTTTACTTATCATATCTTTCCTCCCTAATCGAGTCCACAAAGAATATATGAATGCTGTCCTGCTTTTAAAATCTGGATTAACAATTCTAAAGAGTGTTAATTCATGTTTTGATTTGTTTTTGATTGCAAATCTAAGGCAATTAACAGATGATTGGGTCACTGAACTGTAATATCTAAGGCCATCTGAATTACAAGTCTCGATCTGGACATGGCAGAATGACATTTCATTTGGTCTCATTATTTAGAGAAATATTCAACCAATTTGATTTTCTTCAATCTAACCTCATTAAATTCAATTTTACTGAGTCGTCACAAGGAAACACAAGTCAATTTAAATGAATACAAATTGCATCATGTTCTATGCATGATAAGGTGAAATACGGTATACTGGGAAACTTTCGCCCTACGCTGGTAAAATATGTATTCGCCCAGTGTTAATTTTGCCCTACGCTGGTAAAATATGTTTTCGCCCAGTGTTAATTTCGCCCTACGCTGGTAAAATATGTATTCGCCCAGTGTTAATTTCGCCCTACGCTGGTAAAATATGTATTCGCCCAGTGTTAATTTCGCCCTACGCTGGTAAAATATGTATTCGCCCAGTGTTAATTTCGCCCTACGCTGGTAAAATATGTATTCGCCCAGTGTTAATTTCGCCCTACGCTGGTAAAATATGTATTCGCCCAGTGTTAATTTCGCCCTACGCTGGTAAAATATGTATTCGCCCAGTGTTAATTTCGCCCTACGCTGGTAAAATATGTATTCGCCCAGTGTTAATTTCGCCCTACGCTGGTAAAATATGTATTCGCCCAGTGTTAATTTCGGCCTACGCTGGTAAAATATGTATTCGCCCAGTGTTAATTTCGCCCTACGCTGGTAAAACATGTTTTCGCCCAGTGTTAATTTTGCCATACGCTGGTAAAATATGTTTTCGCCCAGTGTTAATTTCGCCCAATGCTGGTAAAATATGTATTCGGCCAGTGTTAATTTCGACCTATGCTGGTAAAATATGTATTCACCCAGTGTTAATTTCGCCCTATGCTGGTAAAATATGTATTCACCCAGTGTTAATTTCGCCCTACGCTGGTAAAATATGTATTCGCCCAGTGTTAATTTCGCCCAATGCTGGTAAAATATGTGTTCGCCCAGTGTTAATTTTGCCATACGCTGGTAAAATATGTTTTCGCCCAGTGTTAATTTCGCCCAATGCTGGTAAAATATGTATTCGCCCAGTGTTAATTACGCCCTATGCTGGTAAAATATGTATTCGCCCAGTGTTAATTTTGCCCTACGCTGGTAAAATATGTATTCGCCCAGTGTTAATTTCCCTTCACTTTTGATCGGTATGTTTAACATGTTGTTTACTGATGTTCGTTCTTACGATAAATTCGCTCTCATTACCGAGAGAGAAAAAAAAGACGAAGGTTTAACTGCGGCAAAATTTCCCGTTATACAGTATGCAGAAAGTATCATGCTTGGGTACAGTAATTAAACGTTTGCATGGCTTTTTATTTTTTAAATTGGTCTTATAGAATTGTAAGTTGTTGTTTTTTCATCAAGGTTTCTTGTGTTTTTCTGTGACTAGTCAGCATGTAGTGTCAAATGTGGTAAAATTATAACAAATTGGTTGAGGTTTTAATCTACATTCTCTAAATCAGTAAAACCCAATGAAGTTAGGCAGTTATTAATGCCTATTTGATCTTTCTATGGAAGCATGCATATGGGTGACCTGTTGTAGAGCACAACGAAGTTGGACATCTTTTAATGTCTCTTTGATGTTCCTAAGCAGGCAGGAGTGACCTTTTGTAAAGCCAAATGAAGTTGAACAGTCATTATTAATGTCTTTCTGATCTTTCTATGCGAGCAACGGTGACCTTTCATCAGGAATTTGATAAGGATGTTCGTCCAAATGTCTGACACGAAGTTCGGCTTTCACCTGAACATTTACTTTCTGGAAGTCTCTAACGTAGGTGAAGAAGTAGAACAGGAAGAATGCAGCCGTTACCCACTCAGACATGGTACTCACTATGTGAGCTGTAAACCCCTGAAAAACAAATCAATAACATCCTATATGTGGGTTCGTTGTTATGTATCAATCATCGTCTACAATTTATTGCATCGACACTGGTAAATGGAAACAACTTTATGATGTTGTTCCAAAAATGCCTAACAAGACCTTTAACCCCCCCCCCCCCAATACATTGAGGCTGGTAACAGGTCTTCATATGGTTCTCTAGGTCAGTGGGAGGTTACTTTAAATTGGAAGTAAAAATACACATTCATTACAAAGAGGTTCAACACTCAGTAGGGACAGGAATTTTGTTCTTTCCTTTTATAATTTTTGACAGAAATAATCAGGGTTTTTTCATCAAACATTTTGTACAATACCAACAATGAACCAAAAAACAAATTCCTTGCACTAATAGTTCTTTCTTTAATTCCATAAATAAATGCTTCTTTCTGACCACAATATATAAACATATTGTGGTTGGAGTAAAGCATTTATTATTTATGGAACTCAAAAAACCTCTGTACTAAGATCTGATTTCTGGTATATTGGTTGTAATTTCAAACAACATTTCATGAAAGAAAATTTATATGATTTTAAATCTTAATTTCAGTCCCTGTTAAGAAATGGGACCCCTTAGGTCCACACACATACCTTCTCATCTGGTTTCCAGTGCAGTTTGTCTTTGGTATCAGTCTGATATCTTGATATTCCAGCTGAAGTGAATGCTTGTATGTGTTAAGGGGTGTATGACTAAGTACGAGTTATTTATTTCTTCACTAAATAGAAGTAAATCATTAACATATAGATTCACTATTGATAAAGAAACTGACTAAAAGTTTTAGTAACTGATGTGTAGCTATGCGATTCCCTCTTCCCATGGTTCATCAAGTCCATTCAGCCAAGGGATCTAGAGCCTGTTACCGTGTCTGAACCCCAGGGTGTTGGAACTGTAGCTACAGGTTTGACTCCCGGCATCAGGGGTGATTTATGTGGGTCGTCTAAACAGGGTCTAAAAATGTTTAAATACGTGTAGAAGTAAAGGATTAAAGTTATCTTATGGAAGTACAAACAGAAACTGTGTAAAGGATACCCATGACCATGCCGATCGCTGAAATCACTGAAATAAGCAGTCTGATGCGTGCGATAAACTGCCCATTGAAATCTGGATGCATCTGGTAGGTGACATAGGTCTGGACAAACTCATACACAACTCCACATCCTAGCACTAGACTAGCTCCTGTCAGGTGGACTGGCTCAACAACAGTCTCCTGTTAGAAATATATACACTGTAGGTAGTTTTACAGGTAATCATAATCAAATAATAATACACCAGTCATTAAACATGTAACCATACACAGGTAATTATACAGGTAATCATAATCAAATAATAATACACCAGTCATTAAACATGTAGCCAAACACGGGTAATTATACAGGTAATTATACATAGTTTATCATACACAGGTAATCATTCATTGGTTATCATACACAGGTTATCATACACTGGTAATCATACACTGGTAATCATATACAGGTAATCATACACTGTTTATTATGCAAAAGTAATCATACCCAGGTATTCATACAAAGGTAATCATACCCAGATAATCATACACTGATAATCATACAACGGTAATCATACACAGAAAATCATACACTGTTAATTATGCAAAAGTAATCATACACAGGTAGTCATACACAGGTTATTATGCACAGTTAATCCTACACCGGTAATCATACACTGTTAATTATGCAACAGTAATCATACACAGGTATTCATACAAAGGGAATCATACACAGATAATCATAGACTGTTAATCGTACGCTGGTAATCATACACTGATAAGCATACAAAGGTAATCATACCCAGATAATCATACACTGTTAATCATACACTGGTAATCATACACTGTTAATTATGCAAAAGTAATCATACACAGGTAATCATACACAGGTTATTATGCACAGTTATTCATACACAGGTAATCATACACTGGTATTCATACACAGGTAATCATACACTGGTATTCATACACAGGTAATCATACACTGGTATTCATACACAGGTAATCATACACTGTTAATTATGCAAAAGTAATCATACACAGGTATTCATACAAAGGTAATCATACACAGGTAATCATACACAGATAATCATACACTGGTAATCATACACTGGTAATCATACACTGTTAATTATACATACGTTATCATACACAGGTAATCATTCATTGGTTATCATACACAGGTTATCATACACTGGTTATCATACACTGATAATCATACAAAGGTAATCATACACAGATAATCATACACTGTTAATCATACACTGGTAATCATACACAGGTAATCATACACTGTTAATTATGCAAAAGTAATCATACACAGGTATTCATACAAAGGTAATCATACACAGGTAATCATACATTGGTGATTATACACTGGTATTCATACACAGGTAATCATACACAGATAATCATACACAGGTAATCATACATTGGTGATTATACAGGTAATCATACAACCAAAGTCAGTTATACATGTATAGGGCACAGTGACAATGATGTAGTACTCTCCACATATGAAGAATGATGGCTGTATGCATGAAAGTATACCCATGCTCAAGCATGGACTCTACAGTGTTCAAACTAACTATATAATTACCCACTTAAATCATGTGAGCCATTTAAATGGTATTTACATGTAACACTCTGTAAAATTGTTCCAAATCATTGATAGATTTTTTTTATTTATCACGGGAGCAAGAAACTGAGTTTGAGCATGAGGATGGTTTCATGAATACAGGTCATGGACTTCTCATATTTGAGTAAAGGATCTAAACACAAAGTCTCACCAAGGTTAAGTACAGAAGGACAGTGAATGTGTTTGCTTTTGATTACCCTATAAGTATCTTACCTGAAAGTTGGCGACAATGCTGAGCCCAAGTGAACTGAGAGTCCCGAGAACAAGGCCTGCATTATTGAGTCTCCTGAGCTTTGTATCCTCGTTTCCAGTCAGACTTGCCACCAGCTTGTAACGAACATACATAGTACAAAAGGCTGAAATACAACAGTAAAGTATCATAATATTACTTCTGGATAGCAAATTTTTTCTGGTTTTTTTTCATTTGTTTATTGGAGTTTAATGTCCTAGCAACAGACAAGGTAATATGACAATGGGTGGCTGGGGCAGAAAAGACATATTAGGTAAGACAGACATGAAAATATAGAGTTCCCAAGTGTTTCAATGAGGGCAGTAGATTCAACTTTGTTTTTTAATGTCCTTTAACCCTTTTTACCACTGTATATCAAAATGGACTCATCTAGATCAATGCATGGTAGAGATTACTAAAGTTGCATAGGGTTGAAAGGTTAAGCTGACACAGAACCAAATTCTACAGGGATTGCAACATCAGTTGTTTTAAAAATACAATTACATACAATGAGATACAACAGGTATGTTCTTTCTTTCTTCAATTTCTCCTTGTACAAGACACAGAACAAGCTCAAATTCTGGCTAATTCAAATAGATTCCTGGAATTAACTCAAAAACCTCAACAAAGGTCATGGGAGTGCATTCCAGAAAGATGTGATATCTTTTCTTCATACAAAATCTGTATAGATTTTCCAAGGATATGTTTAAATAAATCTCTCAGAAATTCAAAATAGATACATACTATGTACATGGTCAAATTACGAATTTCTCCATGAAAGGAGATATTTTTTGATAAGTTAGGAAAATAATCTTTTTTTAATCTTGTGCAGTTACAACATACCTTGGTTTCATCCTGCAAATGTGATGCCAGAAAAATTATTATTAATAATAATGATTAAAGGAAACTTTAAACAGACCCTGTACTGCCTACAATATCTAAAAATTCTCAACAATAATTTCAACATCAGAGAGGCAATATCTCACAGGAACTATCCACTAAAAATCCATACGGTAATTATTTTCATTTCACAAAACCAAAAACAAAAACAACTGTTTCTTGTAATACATTTTAAGATTGAATGTGCAGATTTTTAACAAATGAATGAAATAGTCTACAATGTAACATCAATGAAAAGTTTGTTTGAAACAGTTTCTGTGCTCTTTGGTAATGATTATTTATGTTAACATATACAAGTTACACTTGGAAATATAATGATTTACAAAGAATATGTATGCTATTGATATTTAATGCATCTTTTAAATATTCTATGCTCTTAAGTTTGATTTTTTTTTTGTGAATGTCTGTTTTTAATGTTGTTTGGCCCTAAAATGACTTAAATTGTCAATGGTCTGTAAAAGTCTATCTTCTGATGAAGGCACTGTGAGAAGGGAAATAACTCTTTTGAATGCAAAACAGTTTTGAGCTGTGACAAAACTTACCTAAAGTTGCAGCAATGTTTAGAAACTGTCCAAATATACAGCTCTCGGGTGGTTTCGTTCCTGTATCGCTGTTCAATTAGAAATAGAATTTCATTTTTTTTAATTTATCCACATATAACACAATGTCATCATACTGTCATACTCTTAGTTATTTTTATTTATTTTTTATTTTTATGTATATATCAAAGACATATGGAAGGTGATTTATGCCATTTTGGATCCTCAGTACTTTGTGTTTTATGAGGCAAAAGAAGGAAAATTACAAGTTGCTAATTAGTGTCTTGTAACCATCGTCTAAGTTGTTCCTTCGCTTTCCTGTCAGATGAGCTGACAGACAAAAGGAGCTCTAATTATTGTCATTTTGCACCAAAGTAATGATAGTTATCCCTGGTTTGTTCCCCGATATAAGAAGGTGAAGAAGTAATAATTAACATGACACTATCTCCTGTAAACACTTATGGTTGCCTTGGGCTTTATAATGTTACCTCACAGTTGACTGGCAATGTCAAATACCCTAGATTTCACAGCTCAATAGGGCTGTCAAAAACTCAGGGTAAAACAATTGACTGAGACTGTCAAATACTCTAGACTTCAGTTGACCGGGGCTGTCAAATACTCTAGACTTCAGTTGACTGGGGCTGTCAAATACTCTAGCCCTCAGTTGAATGGGGCGGTCAAATACTCTAGACTTCAGTTGACTGGGGCTGTCAAATACTCTAGCCCTCAGTTGAATGGGGTGGTCAAATACTCTAGATCTCAGTTGACTGGGGCTGTCAAATACTCTAGACTTCAGTTGACTGGGGCTGTCAAATACAATCTGACACTCTAGATCTGTTACTGAGCTGAAAGGAAATACTTCATTTCCTGAAACTAGAAGGTGATAGTTGTCATATGTGCAATTAAAACCTGTCTCTTTGCTAGTCCTTTTTAAATGTGTTTGTCCCTAAATACCACTTCAGTTCAGGTTCTTAACCCCTTGCTGTCACAAAAATATATATATATAACAAAAACATGTACACTTCGTATAAATCTATTAAACTATGACTTATGTATTATTGCAAAACAATGTAGAAATAAAAAAATTAAAGTTGGACGGAATAGGAATAACTTTCCCCATACAGACATTAGTGTATGTAGTCTATCATTCACACAAATTAAACCAATCATTCTCTACTGAACTTCATACCTGATATAAGGGAAGTATATAGCAACATCATGTTTGAGGATGGCTATGATGTATGATCCAATAAATGTCCCAAAGGAAACCAGCACCAAACAGATAGGCAGGTATCCCAGGCCCCCACCACACACCTGCATCTTCTCTGTTAGAACACCTGTAACAAAAAAAGGCAGCTGTCAATTTAGATAACCCATCTCTCCATGGCCAATTGACTTCATATAAACATCTGCCTCAGGTTTTATTACCTACCAACACAGTAATTAAACATATACCAGTTGTTCGAGTTCAATTAATCCTCCCTTTATTCCATACAATCCTCCACATATTATTAAGATGAGAATAATTTGAACAAACAGGTGAGAAATATTTAAAATCTACTAAGTGCAATAGATTCAATTTTATAGGTATACAGTTCTTGGTTTCAAAAAGCAGACATACACATGTATATATCACTAATAATTCAAACTTCATACTGTGCATGCATGCAGGTATAGTTACATATGTTTGGTATATTTAGGTCTGCACAGTTCTAACATGTCTCCAATACCTGTTTCATATCTTCTTCTCACTGCGCCTGAATTGTCTTGAATTTCAAAATTTCGCACACCCGACATATGGTAGATACATGCAAGTACAGCTGTGTTCTACTGATATCGAATGTCACAAAACTATGCATGCGTGTGTCACGTAGTTGTAATGTTTCACAAGTACGGCAGAATTTAAGTTTGTGATCGGGTTATATGTAGGAAAATTTAATCAGGAAAACAGATATGTTATCTCTATTACGTTAAAAGTAGCAACAAGATCACTAATAGGCACGGGATTCAAGTGTTTAGGGCATGACTATGATTCAAGCACAGGGGTTCGTTACAAATGTACAATACACATACATGTATGATATACTGATATCGGTCACCAGCACACATACAAATAGTCGTATCCCTGTGACCCAAGTGTCATTGTCATGTGATTGTGACGAAATTAAAAGGAATCTCCCAAAATAAGACAATGGATAGGAAAATATCACACATACTCACGTTAAAATTTCTCTGTGGTGTTTCGTTGTGTCAGAAAAATATGTGTTGAATATAAAACGCCGTTATCGGACAGATCCAATGGGTTCGTCCAAGTTTCTTAAGACAGCTGTCTTTCTGTTTACCTTGTAGAAATGAAAGTAGAATGTTCACTTCCGGTGTGCCTGCTGCCAGTTAAAGAAAGATAACTCTTATGCGTCTGAAATGAAATTTGGCACGTTTAACATCGTGTTAGCCTTGTAAGTTGTCTTGTTTTTAGGCTAAAGGTTCAAGAAGAACATCACCACAAAAGTATCTAAGTACTTTCCTCCCTTTATCTAATTGCTGAAAAGATACATTTTGCAAGATAGAAATGTTGGTGTATTCAGCTGGTAACTTTTGTGCGAATGTTATTTGTCGTTACTATATTGATTTATCTTGAACTAACGGGCCAAATACATATTTAAGTATCGATATTGAAACAAGGCCTCGATTAATTGTGTCCGAATAAAAATAAAGGGCGTTGCTTGAGCATTAAATAACATGCAATTCAAAGTACAGTTGTATGGTTTTTTTTCAACTCTTCTAATAAGATACAGAGCATCTTTTAGTTTGAGATAAATTTTAACACTATATATCTACTACAAAGTTAGGTACTTACATATATATACACCTCTTAGAATCAAGTGTGATCTGACAGGTTCAACATGTCCTTCATACTAATGTTATATGGTTATCATGTTTATCTTACTCGAGTTAGTTAGTTTTCAAATTATATTTACCGAGTGTCTAAATTATCAATTCGAAAATTTAACTAATGGGTCGCGTTCGCAACCAGCCAACAATGCAAGCGTTTACTCATTAAAGGTTATAAAGGTCGTCAAAATAAGTTAAAATAATTTCTCCCACAATCACTTTAGGTTTCCTCAATTACGGCTCGTTGGATAAACCTGCTAGGAGTTAGTAACATTTGAGTTACCAGATAGTGCGTATAACACCCTGGAAGTTATTCCATTGATCAATCTACCAACTATGACGTCATATGGCAAGCCAAGTTGTCATTTATGCATGGAGCAATGTTGATCCAGTACTTAACCAAATTATATAAGATATCTTATTTAATTATATAAGATATCTTATATACTTTATGAGATATCTTATATACTTTATAAGATATCTTATATAATAAATGAGATATCTTATATATTTTATAAGATATCTTATATACCTTTCTTTATAAGATATCTCATAAAAGATATAAGATATCTTATATATTATATAAGATATCT